>NC_069499.1:1078448940-1078730220 GCF_027579735.1 Bombina bombina | reverse complement strand
CGCTCCAATTTATCATCACTTAAAATCAAGTGGAGGCTCAGTGATCATATATGTAAAAAAATGGTGCTAAACTCACCCTTTCTGTGCCGATGCACATAGCTAAACTCAGCGACCCCGGCCACACATCTGTCTTCTACCAAAGAGGTGCCACTTGCACCTCTAAGCCAGTGAGTTTAGCTATGTGCATTAGCACAGAAAGCGTGAGTTTAGCACCCTTTTTTACATATATGATCACTGAACCTCCACTTCATTTTTAGTGATGGTAATTCCTAGTGTTTGTTATACACATGAATTTACCATCACTTTAAGTGGTCGCAATTTCAACAGCTGTGATTAGATGGCTGATAAATCACCAGTTATCAGCTGAATATTGAACCATCTTAACCTCAAAACCAAAATAAGTGATATATGCAGATCCTGCTGAGTTACTTGATATAAGCGGGCCACTGCCCTTCTTGAGACCTGATGAAAATATTACAGAACATTCCAAACCTAACAATATTGGGGCAATATTATGAAAGAAAGCTCTAAGTGGAGGTGATCAGCTTAGTTTTAAGATGGTGACCGTTACTCATCTCCATCTAATAAAAGTGGAAGCCTTTTGTGTGAACACTTTGACAGCTTTCTGAACTTTTTGACAAGGAATGGGGGGAGCCTGCAGAGTATACTGGATCTAATGTTGGCCGCGGTTCATTTACAACTTGGCCAGCAGGGATCTGCTGTTGACACGCAGCTTGACTCTGAATCTGTAGCTGCCTCTAGCTATTCCTCCAGAGAGGACCTGATAACCGAGCAAGGGCCTGTTCTAGAGGATTATTGCAAAATTGAAGTATAATCAGAACTGAATGACCTGACACCTTAGCTCCTGAACCTTTGAGTGAGCCAATAACAATTGGTATACATATGTAGCCTCCAATCAGCAGCTAGAACCTAGGTTCTTTGCTGCTTCTGAGCTTACCTTGATAAACCTTTCAGCAAATGATAACAAGAGAAGTGAAAATGAAATAATCAAAGTAAATTGGAAAGTTGTTTAAAATTGTATGTCATATCTGAAACATGAAAGAAATGTTTTGGGTTTTATTTCCCTTTAATGATACCTCTTTGGTGGTCATTTCTAACATGTTATCCTCCTAGTAAATTATGTTTTTTTGTGTGCATGGAGGATCAAGAGTAGCCTCTTCTTGCTCTGGGAGGTAGAAAATATTTGTTTAATCTATACTATGCTATTATTTTTTTCTTCCAATGTACCCTCTGATGAGATCATTTTAAGATTGTCTAGGAGGTCCAGGAGTGTCCTAAAATTTCAGAGGGTAGACTAGTAGCAAGATAAGTACATTTTGAGATTATGTATTAAGTTAGGATAGAAAAATAGTCCCCTATCTTTTATTTGCCTTGTTTTGAGTTGAGATAAATTAGGGCCCTTGATTGGCCCATAGTGCCAATTAGAAGGTTCAGTTAAATGTGTATATACATACATACATACACACACACACACACACACACACGGGCCATTTTTTGAAGTACAGTGGTCCCACCCCTTGCTCTCTCCCCCTCTCTTTTGCGCTCTCTCCCCCTCTCTTTTGCGCTCTCTCCCCTTCTCTTTTGCGCTCTCTCTCTCGCTCCACCTCTCTATTGCTCTCTCCCCCCTCTCTTTTGCTCCTCTCCCCCCCTCTCTTTTGCGCTCTCCCCCCCTCTCTTTTATGCTCTCTCCCCCTCTCTTTTGCATTTTCTCTCTCTTTTGCGCTCTATCTTTCTCCCCCTCTCTTTTGCGCTCTCTCTCCATCTCTTTTGCGCTCTCTCTCTCCCCCTCTCTTTTGTGCTCTCTCTCCCTCTCTTTTGCTCTGTCTCTCCTTTTTGTTTTGCTCTTTCTCTCCATCCCTCTCTTTTGCTCTCTCTCTCCCCACTCTCATTTGCTCTGTCTCTTCCCCCTCTTTCCCCCTTCTCTTTTGCTCTCTCCCCCTCTATTTTGCTCTCTCTCTCCCCCCACTCTTTTGCTCTGTCTCTCTCCCCTCTCTTTTGCTCTCCCCCCTCTCCCCCCCTCTCTTTTGCTCTGTCTCTCTCCCCTCTCTTTTACTCTCTCACCCCCCTCTTTTCTGCACTTCCCCCTCTCTTTAGCTCTTTCCTATCTCTTTTTGTCTCTCCCCCTCTCTTTCTATTTCTCTCCCCTCTGCTGCGCCGACCGTGCCCGACCGTGCCCCCGCCACACCTGACCACGCCCCAACCATGCCCGGTCTAGTCCGACAAATCAAACGGGTCCCCTCTGGGGTTCCTACTTACATTTTCTTATCCCAATCATATGAGGTAAGTGCTGCACTGTATAGGGAGAGCCTGGAGAGGCACTGGGTCCACTTTGTTTGCTCCTTACATTTTGGTAGTCTTTTCACTCAGGGAGTTTTGCGTGAAATGTGTCAGATTTGGCTTTTATTCTCCACGTTTTTGTGTCATACCAATACAAACAAAAGAAATAAACATGAGAATGCCTAAACATTTGTAATTGTAACAATTTTCCGGGACGAAGTGGTGCATTATCTGACAGAAATGCAGGGGTGCCAATATTTTTGGTCATGACTATGGGGCCTATCTATCAAGCTCCGAATGGAGCTTGATGCCCCGTGTTTCTGGCGAGACCACTGCTCCATAACAAAGACCGCTGCTCCATAACCTGTCCGCCTGCTCTGAGCAGGCGGACAGACATCGCCGGTAATCAACCCGATCAAATACGGCCCATTTTCCGCGTGTCTGCAGGGGGCGGCGTTGCACTAAGATTCCAATCTTAGTCACCAAGCACTCACGTATCAAGTTTTTTCTGCCCCGGTGCAGTGCATATATAAATAAATAGGCAATAAGTTGAGACCGCACTCTAAGGACTTAATCAAAAACACCTCAGTGGTATTTAATTAGCTGTAACGTTTTGGGGTCTCCCCCTTTATCAAACATGAAAAACAATGCAGTACAAGCCCCTATATACACCCTCTTACCCCCGTGTACACGTCCAAATCTGCCTACTGCGAACTCCCGGAAGCGTCTCCAAAGCGCAACTGCGCAGATAACTACAGGTTGCTGATGGAAAACCTCCTCAAGGCCAACAAAAGCCTTGGTTGCAACATGTCACTAAAGATACATTTTGTGCACTTTCATCTAGAGCAGTGAGCGACGTGCATGACAATCAATTTCACCAGGACATTGCAACAATGGAGAAAATATCATAGCAAATGGAGCCCATCAATGCTTGCAGACTATTGCTGTAGAGTGACAAGTGATGCTCCATTTATTGAATACAAGAGACAAGTCAAGAAGCGCTGAGATAACACTGAATAGGACTAAACTACGTATGTACAAGCTCGTTAACCAGCCTCTTCCATTCTAAGGCCTGCCATTTGCTGCACAGAAATTACAAAGACATATCTGTGAAACATGTAAATGCTTTAGTTTCTCCAAAGTATTAAAAGATGTTCCTGGTTATTTTCTGGCTACCCTATTAATGGCCTTCAAGATTCTCAATCATAAAAGCAGCTTTTAAAACAAATTCAAATGACTTAAACCCTAAGAAATCACATTTATTTCAGCCATTCTTCAGTAACTTTAAATCTATGTGCATCTAGGCAAATAAATATCCAAATATACCACTTACTGCTCTCCTTTGTACAGAATACATGTACAGTATACTAGAATAAAATGAAAATAATATTAAACGAGAAAATGCATTAAAATAACGGAAGCTCTCATATTGTCCCTAGTGATTATCAATTAACTTTATTTAAATAGTGTTATGCAGATTTTATGTAAATACACATTCCTGTACATTCCCAAACTGCTTAAATATACATTTAAATGTAAGTGTGATCACAAAGCTGCAATAAACCAAAATGCATCGGATAAAAGTAAGAAAAAATACAGAATTTTTAAATGCAGACATTTAATTGCTAAAAGTTTTAGGCCTAGATTTGGAGTTTGGCGTTAGCCGTGAAAACCAGCGTTAGAGGCTCCTAACGCTGGTTTTAGGCTACCGCCGGTATTTGGAGTCAGTGATTAAAGGGTCTAACGCTCACTTTTCAGCCGCGACTTTTCCATACCGCAGATCCCCTTACGTCAATTGCGTATCCTATCTTTTCAATGGGATCTTTCTAACTCCGGTATTTAGAGTCGTTTCTGAAGTGAGCGTTAGAGCTCTAACGACAAAACTCCAGCCGCAGGAAAAAAGCAGGAGTTAAGAGCTTTCTGGGCTAACGCCGGTTCATAAAGCTCTTAACTACTGTGCTCTAAAGTACACTAACACCCATAAACTACCTATGTACCCCTAAACCGAGGTCCCCCCACATCGCCGCCACTTGATTACATTTTTTTAACCCCTAATCTGCCAACCGCCACCTACGTTATACTTATGTACCCCTAATCTGCTGCCCCTAACCCCGCCGACCCCTGTATTATATTTATTAACCCCTAACCTGCCCCCCACAACGTCGCCGCCAGCTACTTACAATAATTAACCCCTAATCTGCCGCCCGCAAAGCGCCGCCACCTACGTTATCCTTATGTACCCCTAATCTGCTGCCCCTAACACCGCCGACCCCTATATTATATTTATTAACCCCTAATCTGCCCCCCTCAACGTCGCCGACACCTGCCTACACTTATTAACCCCTAATCTGCAGAGCGGACCTGAGCGCCACTATAATAAAGTTATTAACCCCTAATCCACCTCACTAACCCTATAATAAATAGTATTAACCCCTAATCTGCCCTCCCTAACATCGCCGACACCTAACTTCAATTATTAACCCCAAATCTGACGACCGGAGCTCATCGCTACTATAATAAATGGATTAACCCCTAAAGCTAAGTCTAACCCTAACACTAACACCCCCCTAACTTAAATATAATTTAAATCTAACGAAATTAATTAACTCTTATTAAATAAATTATTCCTATTTAAAGCTAAATACTTACCTGTAAAATACATCCTAATATAGCTACAATATAAATTATAATTATATTGTAGCTATTTTAGGATTAATATTTATTTTACAGGCAACTTGGTAATTATTTTAACCAGGTACAATAGCTATTAAATAGTTAAGAGCTATTTAATAGTTACCTAGTTAAAATAATAACAAAATTACCTGTAAAATAAATCCTAACCTAAGTTATAATTAAACCTAACACTACCCTATCAATAAATTAATTAAATAAAATACCTACAATTACCTACAATTAACCTAACACTACACTATCAATAAATAAATTAAATACAATTGCTACAAATAACTACAATTACATAAACTAACTAAAGTACAAAAAATAAAAAAGAACTAAGTTAGAAAAAATAAAAAAATATTTACAAACATAAGAAAAATATTACAACAATGTTAAACTAATTACACCTACTCTAAGCCCCCTAATAAAATAACAAAGACCCCCAAAATAAAAAAAATGCCCTACCCTATTCTAAATTAATAGAGTTAAAAGCTCTTTTACCTTACCAGCCGTGAACAGGGCCCTTTGCGGGGCATGCCCCAAGAAAATCAGCTCTTTTGCCTGTAAAAAAAACATACAATACCCCCCCCAACATTACAACCCACCACCCACATACCCCTAATCTAACCCAAACCCCCCTTAAATAAACCTAACACTAAGCCCCTGAAGATCTTCCTACCTTGTCTTCACCATCCAGGTATCACCGATCCGTCCTGGCATCCGGTGCTGAAGAGGTCCAGAAGAGGCTCCAAAGTCTTCCTCCTATCCGGCACGAAGAGGACATCCGGACCGGCAAACATCTTCTCCAAGCGGCATCTTCGATCTTCTTCCATCCGGTGCGGAGCGGGTCCATCTTGAAGCAGCCGATGCGGATCCATCATCTTCTTCCGGCGTCTCCCGACGAATGACGGTTCCTTTAAGGGACGTCATCCAAGATGGCGTCCCTCGAATTCCGATTGGCTGATAGGATTCTATCAGCCAATCGGAATTAAGGTAGGAATATTCTGATTGGCTGATGGAATCAGCCAATCAGAATCAAGTTCAATCCTATTGGCTGATCCAATCAGCCAATCAGATTGAGCTCGCATTCTATTGGCTGATCGGAACAGCCAATAGAATGCGAGCTCAATCTGATTGGCTGATTGGATCAGCCAATCGGATTGAACTTGATTCTGATTGGCTGATTCCATCAGCCAATCAGAATATTCCTACCTTAATTTCCGATTGGCTGATAGAATCCTATCAGCCAATCGGAATTCGAGGGACGCCATCTTGGATGACGTCCCTTAAAGGAACCGTCATTCGCCGGGAGACACCGGAAGAAGAGGATGGATCCGCGTCGGCTGCTTCAAGATGGACCCGCTCCGCACCGGATGGAAGAAGATCGAAGATGCCGCTTGGAGAAGATGTTTGCCGGTCCGGATGTCCTCTTCTTGCCGGATAGGAGGAAGACGTTGGAGCCTCTTCTGGACCTCTTCAGCACCGGATGCCAGGACGGATCGGTGATACCTGGATGGTGAAGACAAGGTAGGAAGATCTTCAGGGGCTTAGTGTTAGGTTTATTTAAGGGGGGTTTGGGTTAGATTAGGGGTATGTGGGTGGTGGGTTGTAATGTTGGGGGGGGGGGGGCATTGTATGTTTTTTTTTACAGGCAAAAGAGCTGATTTTCTTAGGGCATGCCCCGCAAAGGGCCCTGTTCAGGGCTGGTAAGGTAAAAGAGCTTTTAACTCTATTAATTTAGAATAGGGTAGGGTATTTTTTTATTTTGGGGGTCTTTGTTATTTTATTAGGGGGCTTAGAGTAGGTGTAATTAGTTTAACATTGTTGTAATATTTTTCTTATGTTTGTAAATATTTTTTTATTTTTTGTAACTTAGTTCTTTTTTATTTTTTGTACTTTAGTTAGTTTATGTAATTGTAGTTATTTGTAGAATTTGTATTTAATTTATTTATTGATAGTGTAGTGTTAGGTTAATTGTAGGTAATTGTAGGTATTTTATTTAATTAATTTATTGATAGGGTAGTGTTAGGTTTAATTATAACTTAGGTTAGGATTTATTTTACAGGTAATTTTGTTATTATTTTAACTAGGTAACTATTAAATAGTTCTTAAATATTTAATAGCTATTGTACCTGGTTAAAATAATTACCAAGTTGCCTGTAAAATAAATATTAATCCTAAAATAGCTACAATATAATTATAATTTATATTGTAGCTATATTAGGATGTATTTTACAGGTAAGTATTTAGCTTTAAATAGGAATAATTTATTTAATAAGAGTTAATTAATTTCGTTAGATTTAAATTATATTTAAGTTAGGGGGGTGTTAGTGTTAGGGTTAGACTTAGCTTTAGGGGTTAATCCATTTATTATAGTAGCGATGAGCTCCGGTCGTCAGATTAGGGGTTAATAATTGAAGTTAGGTGTCGGCGATGTTAGGGAGGGCAGATTAGGGGTTAATACTATTTTGATAGGGTTAGTGAGGCGGATTAGGGGTTAATAACTTTATTATAGTAGCGCTCAGGTCCGCTCGGCAGATTAGGGGTTAATTATTGTAAGTAGCTGGCGGCGACGTTGTGGGGGGCAGGTTAGGGGTTAATAAATATAATATAGGGGTCGGCGGTGTTAGGGGCAGCAGATTAGGGGTACATAAAGATAATGTAAGTTGCGGCGGTTTACGGAGCGGAAGATTAGGGGTTAATAATATAATGCAGGGGTCAGCGATAGCGGGGGCGGCAGATTAGGGGTTAATAAGTGTAAGGGTAGGGGTGTTTAGACTCGGGGTACATGTTAGAGTGTTAGGTGCAGACGTAGGAAGTGTTTCCCCATAGGAAACAATGGGGCTGCGTTAGGAGCTGAACGCTGTTAGGTTTTTTTTCAGCTCAAACAGCCCCATTGTTTCCTATGGGAGAATCGTGCACGAGCACGTTTTTGAGGCTGGCCGCGTCCGTAAGCAACTCTGGTATCGAGAGTTGCATTTGCAGTAAAAATGCTCTACGCTCCTTCTTTGGAGCCTAACGCAGCATTTTTTGGGACTCTCGATACCAGAGTTAATTTTATGGTGCGGCCAGAAAAAAGCCCACGTAGCGTTAACAGCCCATCTACCGCCAAATCTAGGCCTTAGTGTATTAATTTTTAATATAAATGTTACCAATTAAAGTGAATGTAAATTTTGATGCTAAAGTGCCCAGTTTTTAAAAATGCGATTAAAAACAGGAGCACTTTAATGCATCAAAATTTACATTTCACTCCCGTTGTGAAAAAAACTTACCTTTTAAACTTGACAGCAGCTCCAGCTTCCTCCAGTCGTTGCAAGCCATTTCTGATGTCAGAAATGATGGATAGTTCATCCTCTAATCACAGCTTCCCTTCCGGGGAAATCATTGTCTGATTCAACGCCGTGATTGGAGGAAGCCGGATTCCTCCTTTTAGACCCAGGAAGAGGCTTTGCAACGGGTGGAGGAAGCTGGAGCTACTGTGAAGATTAAAAGGTAAGGTTTTTTTCTCAACAGGAATGAAATGTAAATTTTGATGAATTAAAGTGCCCCTGTTTTTAATCAAATTTTTAAAAACCGGGCACTTTAGCATCAAAATTTACATTCACTTTAAGCTATTTATGAAATTTATTTGTAAGAAATAGTTACTGTTCCTTTCAGATCTATTGATGCTGAATATTTTGCCTTATGTGCTAAAGAAGAGCAAAAATATCAACAGCTTTTCATGTTAGAGATCACCCTCCCTTATCCTGTGATAAAATCATTGAACAGATTGTCATGAGGAAAAGCATTACATGCTCTCAATATACCACCTTGTATGGGAACAAAAAGCCATGCAGTAGGTGATATAAAATATATCATAAGTAAAATATTTTGCTAAAGGTATGAAGTAGCTGATCATTCTTAATAAGTTAACAAAGTTTATTTACTGTAAAATGAAACAGGACACAAAACTTCCATATCTCCCATAGAAATTATTTGTGCAAGTCCTCTACAGGTTAAAGGCTAAAAGCATTCCTTGGGTAGCATAATGACACTTGTCCTGAATAGGAAATACCATTGGTTCAGCAGGTGCAGTGGCACCAGGGCCCAAGCGCTGGGGGACCCATAACTGCCAGTCTATACATAGGCATGTGTACAACCCTAATGCAGAGGAGCCTTTTATTAGTGCAGGTTGCAGGTCCATTTTTATCTATCTATCTATCTATCTATCTATCTATCTATCTATCTATCTATCTAACATCTATCTGTCTAACATCTATCTATCTAACATCTATCTATCTATCTATCTATCTATCTATCTATCTATCTATCTATCTAACATCTATCTATCTATCTAACATCTATATATCTATCTATCTATCATCAATCTATCTATCTATCTATCTATCTATCTAACATCTATCTATCTAACATCTGTCTGTCTGTCAATACTCAAAATCATTATACAGATTTTGCACCAGGGCTCTCTCTTTTGAGTAGGCCCGCTACTGCACTTGTCCCTAGTTATGCCATATTGGTTCTGAGATACTTTACATCCAGCTAATTAATTTAAATTAAATAGGTACTACAGGGATTTTTTTCATAATTTATTTCATAATTTTGTAACTGATTCTATTAAATTTTAACATATATATAGTTACACAAGAAAGCTTTAATTAATAATTTTAGACAATGTAAGCACAGCATTCCATTAAGTTTATTTGAGAAATAGCTATCTTTTTTTCTATTGACTAAGCAATAAGCCTGCCCAGAGGGCTGTCTATGTTTTAAAAAAATACAACCCCCCCTCCCCAAACTACAGTTACAAAAAATTAAAAATTAAAATTACAGAAAAAAATAAACAAAGCTATCCAAAATAATAAAATGAAACCTAAACTAATACCCCTATAAAAATAAAAACACACCCTAATCTAATACTAAACTACCAATAGACCTTAAAAGGGCCTTTTGTAGGGCATTGCCCTAAGTTAAACCGCTCTTTTACCACTAAAAAATACTAAGTCCCCCTAACAGTAAAAAAACCCCACCCACCAAACCCTCCAAAATAAAAAAAACTAACACTAAAAAAAATTAAACTACCCATAGCCCCTAAAGGGGCATTTGTATGGGCATTTGCCTTAAAAGGGCATTCAGCTTTTTTATTGCCTTTACAAGGGCAATCAGCTCTTTTCCTAAGCCCCAAATAGGTAGTCACTGTTTCTGAAGTCCGGCGGAGAAGGTCTCCTTCCAGATGGATCCATCATCTTCTATCTGTCTGTCAATCAATTTGCGGTACCTTGCAATCCTATTGGCTGAAATTTTGAAATCAGCCAATAGGATTAGAGCTACTGAGATCCTATTGGCTGTTCAAATCAGCCAATAAGATTTCAGTAGCTCTCATCCTATTGGCTGATTTTAAAAATATCAGGCAATAGGAATGCAAGGTACCCCTATAAATATGCGTTACCTTGCATTCAATCTTCAGTGTGCGGCGGACAATCGCATGAAGAGGAGCCTCCACGCCACCGCCGAGGACAGCTTCCACCGATGATCCCTGCCGAAGATCGCCACATCTGGGAACACCACTCTGCACCTCGGCTCCGTGCCGCCTTCGCTGTGGATGAAGATAATGGACCCATCTGGAAGACCTCAACCGGACTTCAGGAACCATGAGTACCTATTTGGGGCTTAATGTTGGTCTTTTTTTTACTTTTGGGTTTGTTTTTTTTAGATTATGGTTTTTGGGCAATTTAAAAAGAGCTGATGCCCTTTTAAGGGCAGTGAAAAAAGAGCTGAATGCCTTTTTAAGGGCAATGCCCATACAAATGCCCCTTTAGGGGCAATGGGTAGTTTAGGTTTTTTGTTTTAGGTTTTTTATTTTTTTATTTTGGGGGGTTTGGTGGGTGGGGGGTTTTACTGTTAGAGGGGGGACTTAGTATTTTTTTAAGGAAAAGAGCTGTTTAACTTGGGGCAATGCCCTACAAAAAGCCCTTTTAAGGGCTATTGGCAGTTTATTCTAAGAGCCTGAGGGGTCTCTTCAGAATCTTATGACCCAATGGTTACACGGGCCCAGACAGTAAGCACATTTCATATTCATTTTGGTTAGCCAGGGGGCTAGCAATATATTACGGACTACTAAATAGTCTGCCACTCAGAGTCCCCAGTATTGAAATATGCATTCAGGTGCGAAGGGCATAACATATATCTATAACTCCGCTCTCATTAGGGAGTGCTAATAAGAATAAGAGTACTCAAATCCGCTGTCCCGGCCGTGGACAGCAGAAGAGCAACTGTGTAGCATACCAGAGAGTGTTATACCTTTAAACATAAAACACTGTTAATTCACCTTCCAACCCTCATCCATGGCACATAGGATGTAATACTTAATAAGAAGTGTATATTAAGCCAGGCATTCCACCGGTCTATCAGATAGCAGCATTTAAGGCAGCTATAAGTAAAAACATAATTTATGCTTACCTGATAAATTTATTTCTCTTGTAGTGTGTTCAGTCCACGGATCATCCATTACTTATGGAATATATTCTCTCCCCAACAGGAAATTGCAAGAGGATCACCCAAGCAGAGCTGCTATATAGCTCCTCCCCTCACATGTCATATTCAGTCATTCGACCAAAACAAGACGAGAAAGGAGGAACCATAGGGTGCAGTGGTGACTGAAGTTTTAAATAAAATTTAGATCTGCCTTAAAAGACAGGGCGGGCCGTGGACTGAACACACTACAAGAGAAATAAATTTATCAGGTAAGCATAAATTATGTTTTCTCTTGTTAAGTGTGTTCAGTCCACGGATCATCCATTACTTATGGGATACCAATACCAAAGCCAAGTACACGGATGATGGGAGGGTCAAGGCAGGCACTTAAACGGAAGGAACCACTGCCTGTAGAACCTTTCTCCCAAAAACAGCCTCCGAAGAAGCAAAAGTGTCAAATTTGTAAAACTTCGAAAAAGTGTGAAGCGAAGACCAAGTCGCAGCCTTGCAAATCTGTTCAACAGAGGCCTCATTCTTAAAGGCCCAGGTGGAAGCCACAACTCTAGTGGAATGAGCTGTAATTCTTTCAGGGGGCTGCAGTCCAGCAGTCTCATAGGCTAAACGTATTATGCTACGAAGCCAAAAGGAGAGAGAGGTTGCCAAAGCTTTTTGACCTCTCCTCTGTCCAGAGTAAATGACAAACAGGGAAGAAGTTTGACGAAAATCTTTAGTTGCCTGCAAATAGAATTTCAGGGCACGGACTACGTCCAGATTATGCAAAAGTCATTCCTTCTTTGAAGAAGGATTAGGACATAATGATGGAACAACAATCTCCTGATTGATATTCCAGTTAGAAACTACCTTAGGTAAAAACCCAGGTTTAGTACGCAGAACTACCTTGTCTGAATGGAAAATCAGATAAGGAGAATCACAATGTAAGGCGGATAACTCCGAGACTCTTCGAGCCGAGGAAATAGCCATCAAAAACAGAACTTTCCAAGATAAAAGTTTAATATCAATGGAATGAAGGGGTTCAAACGGAACTCCTTGAAGAACTTTAAGAACCAAGTTTAAGCTCCACGGAGGAGCAACAGTTTTAAACACAGGCTTAATCCTAGCCAAAGCCTGACAAAAAGCCTGGACGTCTGGAACTTCTGCCAGACGCTTGTGCAAAAGAATAGACAGAGCAGAAATCTGTCCCTTTAAAGAACTAGCTGATAAGCCTTTTTCCAAACCCTCTTGGAGAAAAGACAATATCCTTGGAATCCTAACCTTACTCCATGAGTAACTCTTGGATTCGCACCAATACAGGTATTCAAGCCATATCTTATGGTAGATTTTTCTGGTAACAGGCTTTCGTGCCTGTATCAAAGTATCAATAACTGACTCGGAGAAGCCGCGCTTTGATAGGATCAAGCGTTCAATCTCCACGCAGTCAGTCTCAGAAAAATTAGATTTGGATGATTGAAAGGACCTTGTATTAGAAGGTCTTTCCTCAAAGGTAGAGTCCATGGAGGACAGGACGACATGACCACTAGGTCTGCATACCAGGTCCTGCGTGGCCACACGCAGGCGCTATCAGAATCACCGATGCTCTCTCCTGTTTGATCTTGGCAATCAGTCGAGGGAGCATAGGAAACGGTGGGAACACATAAGCCATGTTGAAAAACCAAGGAGCTGCTAGAGCATCTATCAGCTTCGCTCCCGGGTCCCTGGACCTCGAACCCTAAAGAGGAAGTTTGGCATTCTGGCGAGACGCCATGAGATCCAGATCTGGTTTGCCCCAACGATGGACCAGTTGAGCAAATACCTCCGGATGGAGTTCCCACTCCCCCGGATGAAAAGTCTGACGACTTAGAAAGTCCGCCTCCCAGTTCTCCATTCCTGGGATGTGGATTGCTGACAAGTGGCAAGAGTGAGACTCTGCCCAGCGAATTATCTTTGAGACTTCCAACATTGCTAGGGAGCTCCTGGTTCCCCCTTGATGGTTGATGTAAGCCAAAGTCCTGATGTTGTCCGACTGAAATCTGATGAACCTCAGTGTTGCTAGCTGAGGCCAAGCTAGAAGAGCGTTGAATATTGCTCTTAGCTCCAGAATATTTATCGGGAGGAGTTTCTCCTCCTGAGTCCAGGATCCCTGAGCCTTCAGGGAATTCCAGACTGCGCCCCAGCCTAGGAGGCTGGCATCTGTTGTTACAATCGTCCAATCTGGCCTGCGAAAGGTCATGCCCCTGGACAGATGGACCCGAGATAACCACCAGAGAAGAGAATCTCTGGTCTCTTGATCCAGATTTAGTAGAGGGGATGAATCTGAGTAATCCCCATTCCACTGACTTAGCATGCACAATTGCAGCGGTCTGAGATGCAGGCGCGCAAATGGCACTATGTCCATTGCCGCTACCATTAAGCCGATTACTTCCATGCATTGAGCCACTGACGGGCGTGGTTTTGTTTTTTTTAGATTATGGTTTTTGGGCAATTTAAAAAGAGCTGATGCCCTTTTAAGGGCAGTGAAAAAAGAGCTGAATGCCTTTTTAAGGGCAATGCCCATACAAATGCCCCTTTAGGGGCAATGGGTAGTTTAGGTTTTTTGTTTTAGGTTTTTTATTTTTTTATTTTGGGGGGTTTGGTGGGTGGGGGGTTTTACTGTTAGAGGGGGGACTTAGTATTTTTTTAAGGAAAAGAGCTGTTTAACTTGGGGCAATGCCCTACAAAAAGCCCTTTTAAGGGCTATTGGCAGTTTATTCTAAGAGCCTGAGGGGTCTCTTCAGCATCTTATGACCCAATGGTTACACGGGCCCAGACAGTAAGCACATTTCATATTCATTTTGGTTAGCCAGGGGGCTAGCAATATATTACGGACTACTAAATAGTCTGCCACTCAGAGTCCCCAGTATTGAAATATGCATTCAGGTGCGAAGGGCATAACATATATCTATAACTCCGCTCTCATTAGGGAGTGCTAATAAGAATAAGAGTACTCAAATCCGCTGTCCCGGCCGTGGACAGCAGAAGAGCAACTGTGTAGCATACCAGAGAGTGTTATACCTTTAAACATAAAACACTGTTAATTCACCTTCCAACCCTCATCCATGGCACATAGGATGTAATACTTAATAAGAAGTGTATATTAAGCCAGGCATTCCACCGGTCTATCAGATAGCAGCATTTAAGGCAGCTATAAGTAAAAACATAATTTATGCTTACCTGATAAATTTATTTCTCTTGTAGTGTGTTCAGTCCACGGATCATCCATTACTTATGGAATATATTCTCTCCCCAACAGGAAATTGCAAGAGGATCACCCAAGCAGAGCTGCTATATAGCTCCTCCCCTCACATGTCATATTCAGTCATTCGACCAAAACAAGACGAGAAAGGAGGAACCATAGGGTGCAGTGGTGACTGAAGTTTTAAATAAAATTTAGATCTGCCTTAAAAGACAGGGCGGGCCGTGGACTGAACACACTACAAGAGAAATAAATTTATCAGGTAAGCATAAATTATGTTTTCTCTTGTTAAGTGTGTTCAGTCCACGGATCATCCATTACTTATGGGATACCAATACCAAAGCCAAGTACACGGATGATGGGAGGGTCAAGGCAGGCACTTAAACGGAAGGAACCACTGCCTGTAGAACCTTTCTCCCAAAAACAGCCTCCGAAGAAGCAAAAGTGTCAAATTTGTAAAACTTCGAAAAAGTGTGAAGCGAAGACCAAGTCGCAGCCTTGCAAATCTGTTCAACAGAGGCCTCATTCTTAAAGGCCCAGGTGGAAGCCACAACTCTAGTGGAATGAGCTGTAATTCTTTCAGGGGGCTGCAGTCCAGCAGTCTCATAGGCTAAACGTATTATGCTACGAAGCCAAAAGGAGAGAGAGGTTGCCGAAGCTTTTTGACCTCTCCTCTGTCCAGAGTAAATGACAAACAGGGAAGAAGTTTGACGAAAATCTTTAGTTGCCTGCAAATAGAATTTCAGGGCACGGACTACGTCCAGATTATGCAAAAGTCATTCCTTCTTTGAAGAAGGATTAGGACATAATGATGGAACAACAATCTCCTGATTGATATTCCTGTTAGAAACTACCTTAGGTAAAAACCCAGGTTTAGTACGCAGAACTACCTTGTCTGAATGGAAAATCAGATAAGGAGAATCACAATGTAAGGCGGATAACTCCGAGACTCTTCGAGCCGAGGAAATAGCCATCAAAAACAGAACTTTCCAAGATAAAAGTTTAATATCAATGGAATGAAGGGGTTCAAACGGAACTCCTTGAAGAACTTTAAGAACCAAGTTTAAGCTCCACGGAGGAGCAACAGTTTTAAACACAGGCTTAATCCTAGCCAAAGCCTGACAAAAAGCCTGGACGTCTGGAACTTCTGCCAGACGCTTGTGCAAAAGAATAGACAGAGCAGAAATCTGTCCCTTTAAAGAACTAGCTGATAAGCCTTTTTCCAAACCCTCTTGGAGAAAAGACAATATCCTTGGAATCCTAACCTTACTCCATGAGTAACTCTTGGATTCGCACCAATACAGGTATTTAAGCCATATCTTATGGTAGATTTTTCTGGTAACAGGCTTTCGTGCCTGTATCAAAGTATCAATAACTGACTCGGAGAAGCCGCGCTTTGATAGGATCAAGCGTTCAATCTCCACGCAGTCAGTCTCAGAAAAATTAGATTTGGATGATTGAAAGGACCTTGTATTAGAAGGTCTTTCCTCAAAGGTAGAGTCCATGGAGGACAGGACGACATGACCACTAGGTCTGCATACCAGGTCCTGCGTGGCCACACGCAGGCGCTATCAGAATCACCGATGCTCTCTCCTGTTTGATCTTGGCAATCAGTCGAGGGAGCATAGGAAACGGTGGGAACACATAAGCCATGTTGAAAAACCAAGGAGCTGCTAGAGCATCTATCAGCTTCGCTCCCGGGTCCCTGGACCTCGAACCCTAAAGAGGAAGTTTGGCATTCTGGCGAGACGCCATGAGATCCAGATCTGGTTTGCCCCAACGATGGACCAGTTGAGCAAATACCTCCGGATGGAGTTCCCACTCCCCCGGATGAAAAGTCTGACGACTTAGAAAGTCCGCCTCCCAGTTCTCCATTCCTGGGATGTGGATTGCTGACAAGTGGCAAGAGTGAGACTCTGCCCAGCGAATTATCTTTGAGACTTCCAACATTGCTAGGGAGCTCCTGGTTCCCCCTTGATGGTTGATGTAAGCCAAAGTCCTGATGTTGTCCGACTGAAATCTGATGAACCTCAGTGTTGCTAGCTGAGGCCAAGCTAGAAGAGCGTTGAATATTGCTCTTAGCTCCAGAATATTTATCGGGAGGAGTTTCTCCTCCTGAGTCCAGGATCCCTGAGCCTTCAGGGAATTCCAGACTGCGCCCCAGCCTAGGAGGCTGGCATCTGTTGTTACAATCGTCCAATCTGGCCTGCGAAAGGTCATGCCCCTGGACAGATGGACCCGAGATAACCACCAGAGAAGAGAATCTCTGGTCTCTTGATCCAGATTTAGTAGAGGGGACGAATCTGAGTAATCCCCATTCCACTGACTTAGCATGCACAATTGCAGCGGTCTGAGATGCAGGCGCGCAAATGGCACTATGTCCATTGCCGCTACCATTAAGCCGATTACTTCCATGCATTGAGCCACTGACGGGCGTGGAATGGAATGAAGGACCCGGCAAGCATTTAAGAGTTTTGATAACCTGGCCTCCGTCAGGTAAATTTTCATTTTTACAGAATCTATCAGAGTCCCTAGGAAGGAGACTCTTGTGAGTGGTGATAGAGAACTCCTTCCACGTTCACCTTCCAACCATGCGACCTTAGAAATGCCAGAACTATCTCTGTATGAGACTTGGCCATTTGCAAGCTTGTCGCCTGTATCAGGATGTCGTCTAGATACGGAGCCACCACTATGCCTCGCGGTCTTAGAACCGCCAGAAGAGAGCCCAGCACCTTTGTAAAGATTCTCGGGGCCGTAGCCAACCCGAAGGGAAGAGCTACAAACTGGTAATGCCTGTCTAGGAAGGCAAATCTTAGGAACCGATGATGATCTTTGTGAATCGGTATGTGAAGGTAGGCATCCTTTAAATCCACCGTGGTCATGTACTGACCCTCTTGGATCATGGGTAGGATAGTCCGAATAGTTTCCATTTTGAATGATGGAACTCTTAGGAATTTGTTTAAAATCTTTAGGTCCAATATTGGCCTGAAGGTACCCTCTTTCTTGGGAACCACGAACAGATTTGAATAAAATCCCTGTCCTTGTTCCGTCCGCGGAACTGGGTGGATCACTCCCATTACTAGGAGGTCTTGTACGCAACATAGGAATGCCTCTTTCTTTATTTGGTTTTCTGATAACCTTGAAAGATGAAATCTCCCTAGAGGAGGAGAAGCCTTGAAGTCCAGAAGATATCCCTGTGATATGATCTCCAAAGCCCAGGGATCCTTGACATCTCTTGCCCACGCCAGGGCGAAGAGAGAAAGTCTGCCCCCCACTAGATCCGTTTCCGGATAGGGGGCCAACCCTTGATGCTGTCTTAGGGGCAGTAGCAGGTTTTCTGGCCTGCTTGCCCTTGTTCCAGGACTGGTTAGTTTTCCAGGCCTGTCTGTAACGAGCAACGGTTCCTTCCTGTTTTGGGACGGAGGAAGTTGACGTTGCTCCTGCCTTGAAGTTTCGAAAGGCACGAAAATTAGACTGTTTGGCCTTTGATTTGGCCTTGTCCTGAGGAAGGGTATGACCCTTACCTCCCGTAATGTCAGCGATAATTTCTTTCAAGCCTGGCCCGAATAAGGTTTGCCCCTTGAAAGGAATATTAAGTAATTTAGATTTAGAAGTCACATCAGCTGACCAGGATTTAAGCCATAACGCTCTGCGCGCTTGAATGGCAAAACCGGAATTCTTAGCCGTTAGTTTAGTTAGATGTACAATGGCATCAGAAACAAATGCATTAGCTAGCTTAAGTGCTTTAAGCTTGTCCATAATTTCATCCAATGGGGCTGAGTGAATGGCCTCTTCTAGAGACTCAAACCAAAATGCCGCAGCAGCAGTGACAGGCGCAATGCATGCAAGGGGCTGTAAGATAAAACCTTGTTGAACAAACATTTTCTTAAGGTAACCCTCCAATTTTTTATCCATTGGATCCGAAAAAGCACAACTATCTTCCACCAGGATAGTGGTACGCTTAGCTAAAGTAGAAACTGCTCCCTCCACCTTAGGGACCATCTGCCATAAGTCCCGTGTAGTGGCGTCTATTGGAAACATTTTTCTAAATATAGGAGGTGGGGAAAAGGGCACACCAGGTCTATCCCACTCCTTGCTAATAATTTCTGTAAGCCTTTTAGGAATAGGAAAAACGTCGGTACACACCGGTACTACATAGTATCTATCCAGCCTACATAATTTCTCTGGAATCGCAACTGGGTTACAGTCATTCAGAGCCGCTAAAACCTCCCCTAGCAATACACGGAGGTTCTCCAGCTTAAATTTAAAATTAGAGATCTCTGAATCCGGTTTCCCAGGATCAGATCCGTCACCTACAGAATGAAGCTGTCCGTCCTCATGTTCTGCAAACTGTGATGCAGTATCAGACATGGCTCTCGAAACACCAGCGCACTCTATTCTTACCCCAGAGCGGTCGCGCTTGCCTCTTAATTCTGGCAATTTAGATAATACTTCTGTCAGGGTATTATTCATAATATTAGCCATGTCTTGTAATGTGATTTGTATGGCCGTCCCTGATGCACTTGGCGCCACAATATCACGCGCCTCCTGAGCGGGAGGCGAAGGTACTGACATGTGAGGAGAGTTAGTCGGCATAACTTCCCCCTCGTTGTCTGGTGATAATTCCTTTATAGATAAAGACTGACCTTTATTATTTAAAGTGAAATCAATACATTTGGTACACAAGTTTCTGTGGGGCTCCACAGTGGCCTTTAAACATAGTGAACAAACAGATTCATCTGTGTCAGACATGTTTAAACAGACTAGCAATAAGACTAGCAGACTTGGAAAACACTGTAAATAATTTTACAAGTAATAAAGAAAAACGCTACTGTGCCTTTAAGAAGCACAGAAAACTGTCACAGTTGAAATAACAATGAACCAAATCAGTTATGGCAATTAAATTTTTACAGTAAATGTAATAAGTTAGCAGAGCATTGCACCCACTTGCAAATGGATGATTAACCCCTTTAAACTCAAACGGTTTTTATCAGCAAAAAATGTTTTTTAATACAGTCAAAAAACCACTGTCGCAGGTCTGCTGTGACTGATTACCTCCCTCAAAATGACTTTTGAAGTCCCTTAAGCTGTCTGGAGACGATCCGTGTCAAGCAGAATGAAGCAGGAAGACAGAGCCTAAATATTTACTGCGTCAAAAGAGCGCTAAAATAGGCCCCTCCTACTCAATATTACAATATTGGGAGTTTCATTTAACTGTTTCTATGCAGAAATATTGTCAGCCATGTGGAAAAATGTTATGCCCCAACAAGTTTTATCACCAATGTACCTCACAAAACGATTAAACATGCCAGCAAAATCGTTTTAAACATCCCTTTCTTAAGGAGCATGTATCTCTATAGATAAGCCTGACAGTCCTCCTACTGCATTAAAGGCTTATAACATCATTCAGTATTAATAGCATTTTTTCAGTCAAATTCCATTCCTTAGAAAATTACTTTACTGTATATATTTAAAACAGCCTGCTAACAGTCTCTCTCACTGTATTAAAGGCTCTTACTTACATTACATCAGTATCAGCAGTATTTTCTTAGTTAATTCCATTCCTTAGAAAAATAATCTACTGCACATACCTTGTTTGCAGGGTTTCCCGCACGCCATTCCCTTTCTGAAAGTTACATCACTCCTCAGAATATGCGAGAACAGCCAGTGGATCTTAGTTACTGCCGCTAAGATCATAGAAAAACGCAGGCAGATTCTTCTTCCAAATACTGCCTAAGAATAAACAACACACTCCGGTGTCATTTTAAAATAACAAACTTTTGATTGAAGAATAAACTAAGTATAAAAAACACCACAGACCTCTCACAATATCCTATCTATTAGGTTGCAAGAGAATGACTGAATATGACATGTGAGGGGAGGAGCTATATAGCAGCTCTGCTTGGGTGATCCTCTTGCAATTTCCTGTTGGGGAGAGAATATATTCCATAAGTAATGGATGATCCGTGGACTTTTAAATACCACTGGTATTTAGAGTTCACAGAAGGGCTGCGTTAGGCTCCAAAAAAGGAGCGTATAGCATATTTACCGCAACTGCACATCTCAATACCAGCGGTGCTTACGGACGCGGCCAGCTTCAAAAACGTGCTCGTGCACGATCCCCCCATAGAAAACAATGGGGCAGTTTGAGCTGAAAAAAAACCTGCAAAAAAGCAGCGTTCAGCTCCTAACGCAGCCCCATTGTTTCCTATGGGGAAAAACTTCCTAAGTCTGCACCTAACACCCTAACATGTACCCGAGTCTAAACACCCCTAACCTTACACTTATTAACCCCTAATCTGCCGCCCCCGCTATCGCTGACCCCTGCATATTATTATTAATCCCTAATCTGCCGCTCCGTACACCGCCGCAACCTACATTATACCTATGTACCCCTAATCTGCTGCCCCTAACACCGCCGACCCCTATATTATATTTATTAACCCCTAATCTGCTGCCCCCAACGTCGCCTCCACCTACCTACAATAATTAACCCCTAATCTGCCGACCGGATCTCACCGCTACTATAATAAATGTATTAACCCCTAAAGCTAAGTCTAACCCTAACACTAACACCCCCCTAAGTTAAATATAATTTAAATCTAACGAAATAAATTAACTATTATTAAATAAATTAATCCTATTTAAAGCTAAATACTTGTAAAATTGTCAGGATTATACCTGGAATACTCTTGCCTGTTACATATTTGCCTTGGAATATAGAGTAACGAGTGGAGAAAGCGCCTGGGCTTTCTCCCCAACATATTTGCCTTGGACTGTTCCTTTAACTGCCTCCTTTTCATTTTCTCCTCACTATAAATTCCAAGCACTCCTACAGATCCTTGCTTGGTATTGTATTGTCTATGCTCATTAGTCTTTACTCCTAAGCCACTCTTACAGACCCGGACAACCTGTATCACTGTTCCTGTCATTTTTACCGTAAGCAAGCTACTATTCTGCTCCGGCATTTCAGCATACCACTTCAGTACGGCCGGAACTATCGGATCACTCCGCGGTGACGTCACACGCCAACAGCACTGGTTGCATCTTCATTGCTCATCGGAGCTTCAGTACTGAACCAGCTAGGACGCCACCGAAGCACAGAGGGATCTATCAGGCCTGACTCAGGTACAGCTTGTCTAGACTATGTTCGCAATATAAAAGTGACACTCTGCAAGTTATTCCTATTTTAGTCTTTAACGCTTACTTGCTTGTTACCTTCTGAGAGGAAGTGAAGGTCCTAATTTTTTTTTTTAACATCGCTTGTCCACTAATCTTTCCTGTTATTATCTGATACCTAATTGTGTTGAAATAACCTCCAACCTTTATGCTGAATACCGCTTATATTGTTACATCTCAGTGTTAATCAGGTACTTAGGTGTTAGGGGCTATGCTGCATCTATTCAGTGAAATTTCACAGGTGGCAACTATCATAGTCTCCTCTGTCTAGGTTACCTGTACATAAATCTGCTCCTTGAATATTGTGGGACACACCATGCCTTAATAGGTATTCTTGTGTAACTCCACATTGTTCACAGCAACAAAACAACACTTTTATTTTTTAATCTCAGCAGCTGAGGTCTGACAACAGAACTTTTCTTTCTCAGCTAGTCACAGCCTGACAGAATACCAAGCCATTAAAAATATGGACCCAGCTGAGATGGCATCACAGATACAAACCTTAAACCAGAAAGTAGATTTATTAGCTGATGGTTTGAATACACTTAAGGCAGAAAATGTAGCTTTAAAGGCATACATTAAGGATTACCTTGAGACAAAAATACATGTGCCTGAGCCACAAATTAGTTTACCAGAAAAATTCTATGGAGACAGGGCACGATATAGAGACTTTAAAAATGCATGTTTACTGCTGTTCACTCTTAAACCTCAGTCCTACCCTAATGACAGGACTAGAGTTTTGACTGTTATATCATTTCTTAGAGGAGAGCCACGTAGTTGGGCAAATAATTTTTTTGAGTCTAATGAGACTATATTAAATTCATTGGATCAATTTCTTTTAGCCCTGGGTCAATTATATGAAGACCCATTCAAACAGCAGACTGCAGAGACCGCACTCAGGGCCCTGAAACAGAAAAAAGGGTAGTCAAAGACTACATTACAGATTTCAAGAGGTGGGCTAAAGATTCAGAATGGAACAATTTATCTTTGAGGAATAAATTCCGTCTGGGTCTATCAGACGTGGTAAAAGATGAATTGTCCCGTACAGACATACCACCTACTTTAGAAGAATTAATGAAGTTAAGTATCACCATAGATAGAAGATTAAGGGAAAGACAACATGAAAGGTCATACCCAGACACATACACTAGGAAAACCACTAGTAGCACATCCATAGCATCTTCTAGCAAGTCTAACATTGAGGCCATGGAAATTGGATTCCTAAAAGGACCGCTAAGTCCTCAAGAAAAGACCAGGCGAAGAGAAAACAACCTTTGCCTCTATTGTGCCTCTGACGAGCACTCTGTAAAAGACTGTCCATCCCTCCAGAAATCCAATAAGGGTGAGTCATACAACTCCATTGAATGTTGTAGTACTTATGATGTAAGAACATCTTACTGTAAACTCTCACTTTCTTTTCAGTGGGATCACCATCACCTCAGCGTACCCGGAATAATTGATTCAGGAGCTACAGCTTGTTACATAGATAAAGAATTCACTGTTGTTAATAAAATTCAACTAATGCATAAAAAGTCTCCAGTTTTATTGAGAGGTATTGATGGTCGACCTGTGTCATCAGGTCCTGTAGAATTTCAGACAATTCCACTACTCGTTACAACCTCTGAACACCATAGAGAGTATTTAACCTTCGATGTAATAGCCTCACCAGTCTCCCCAGTCATATTAGGGTTAAATTGGCTAACTCTACATAACCCACACATATTCTGGACAACTCTATCTGTAACATTCAATTCAGATTATTGTAAAACCACTTGTTTCCCACTCAACATTATGCATACCTCCACTATACAAACAGACTTCCAGCTACCAGAACCATATAGGGACTTCGCTGATGTTTTCAGTAAGACTGAGTCAGAAAATCTTCCCCCACATAGGAAGTACGATTGTCCCATTGAATTGGTACCTGGAGCAGAAATACCATACGGACACATTTTCCTCCTGTCTAAACCAGAGCTCACACATTTAAAATCATACTTAGAAGATAATCTGAGGAAGGGATTCATACGGCCCTCCACTTCACCAGCAGGTGCCGGTATATTCTTTGTTAAAAACAAAGATGGTTCATTACGGCCAATAGTTGACTACAGGCAACTCAATAAGGTAACAATAAAAAAACGCTACCCCTTACCTTCGATCCCCGAGCTGATAGAGAGGTTAGAAGGGGCCAAATATTTTACAAAATTAGATTTAAGGGGAGCATATAATTTAATCCGAGTACGAAGTGGTGATGAGTGGCTCACAGCATTCCGTACTCGTTACGGCCTATATAAGTACACGGCTATGCCGTTCGGGCTTTGTAACGCCCCGGCCACTTTTCAGCATCTAATTAACGATCTCTTCCGAGACATTTTGGATGTTTTCCTTGTCATTTATCTGCATGACATCCTGATCTATTCTAAAACTTTATCTGAACATATCATACATGTCAGACAGGTCCTCTCCAGGTTAAGGAGTAACTTCCTATATGCTAAACCAGAGAAATGCATATTTAACACACAAAGCATTAGTTTTCTAGGTTATGTGATTACAGCAGATGGTATACATATGGAAGATTCAAAGATCCAGGCCGTAGTAAACTGGCCTCCTCCTAAAAACAGAAAAGAGGTCCAAAGATTTTTAGGCTTTGCAAACTTTTATCCTAAGTTCATAAAGAACTTTTCCAGCATCGCAAAACCTTTAACTACTTTAAGCAAAACTAACATAGCTTTCAACTGGAACCTTGACACCCAAAAGGCCTTTGAGTTGCTAAAACATCACTTTACAACCGCACCTATACTAAGATTTCCCAACGCAGACTTGCCTTATACCCTTGAGGTGGATGCCTCAGAGGTAGCTGTAGGTGCTGTCCTTTCACAACGATCAGGTATTGACCAACCACTCCATCCTGTAGCTTTCTTCTCTCGCTCCTTATCCACCTCAGAACAAAACTACCCTATTGGGGATAAGGAACTTTTGGCTATTAAGCTGTCACTAGAACATTGGCAACACCTTCTAGAGGGTACCACCATTCCAACTGTCATCTACACCGACCATAGGAATCTACAATACCTCAAAACTACCAGGACACTCTCCTCAAGACAGCTCAGGTGGAACCTCTTCTTCTCCAGATTTAACTACCAAATTGTTTACCGCCCAGCAAATAAGAATCAAAAGGCAGATGCCTTATCAAGGCTACCAACACATAAACGATTCCAAAATCAAAAAGATACTGTTATTCCCCTGGAAAACTTTATATCTTTTGTAATCGACTCCAACACCTGTCTCTCCCAAGAACAGGAGAAAGACTTAACTAAACCATCCACTCTTTTACGGAAGGATAATGATGGACTCTATTACTACCAAACTAAACTATATATACCCCCCAATTTAAGACAGTTGATTCTTCAGTCCTCACATGATTCCCTCCTAGCAGGACATCCTGGAATAAGGAAAACAAAAGACCTCATCACACACAGTTTCTGGTGGCCAGGAATGATAGAGGAGATTACAAAACATGTGCTCACATGCGCTGAATGTACTACATCCAAACGTGCTAAGCATCCACCTTATGGACTCTTAATTTCGCTTCCAACCCCTAGTAGACCTTGGTTAGACATTGCTTTAGATTTCATAGTTGACCTCCCAAAGTCACACAACATGACTACCATACTTGTCGTGGTAGATCTGTTCAGTAAAATGTTGCACTTCATTCCTTACCATAAATTGCCTACTGCTTCAGAAACCATTCAGCTTCTCATTACCCATGTATTTAAACATCATGGAATACCCAAGACTATGTTAACCGACCGAGGCACTCAGTTCTCCAGTAAACTGTGGACCGAGTTCTGTAAAGTTTTCTCTATCGACAAAAAACTCAGCACTGCGTACCATCCCCAGTTGAATGGTCAAACGGAAAGGTCAAACCAATGGCTTGAACAATTCCTCAGGACCTACTGTTCTTCCCAACCATTACACTGGTCAGCACATCTTCCATATGCTGAGTTTTGTTTCAACAACACTATCCATTCCACAACTAAACAAACACCTTTCTACGTGAACTATGGGTTTCATCCAAAATTCCAAATCCTTCCGGATAACCAACGTACCTCACCGAACATTTCTGATCTAACTGTCCTTATTGCCTCAAATTTCGCCACTGTAAAAGCTGCAATTGAGGAAGCCAAGAAAACGCATAAGTACTACTATGATAAAAGAAGATTGCCTTCCCCAACATACTCAATCGGTGACTTAGTATGGTTGTCTACCAAAAATCTCAAGCTGAACACTCCTTGTAGGAAACTCTCTCCATTGTACGTTGGTCCTTATCCAATAACTCATATCATTAACGCTAACTCTGTCTGTCTCGAATTACCTCAGTTCATGAAGGTGCACCCCTCCTTTCATGTCTCCCTTCTGAAACCTTACAAGGATCTAAGGAATTCCGCATCTGTTCCTTTTACCCCACAAGTTGCTGTGGACCTTAATACTGAATATGAGGTTCTAAGTATTTTGGATTCACGCAGGCGGCAGGGAGTACTGCAGTATTTGGTCCGCTGGAAGGGTTATTCTCCTGATGAAGATTCTTGGGAGCCTGCTGCCAATATCTCAGCTCCCAGGCTGGTTGCTTTGTTTCACCGGAGGAACCCTGACCGTCCATCTCTTTGAGCACCGGAGTTGCTCCTTGAAGGGGGGGTCCTGTCAGGATTATACCTGGAATACTCTTGCCTGTTACATATTTGCCTTGGACTGTTCCTTTAACTGCCTCCTTTTCATTTTCTCCTCCCTATAAATTCCAAGCACTCCTACAGATCCTTGCTTGGTATTGTATTGTCTATGCTCATTAGTCTTTACTCCTAAGCCACTCTTACAGACCCGGACAACCTGTATCACTGTTCCTGTCATTTTTACCATAAGCAAGCTACTCTTCTGCTCCGGCATTTCAGCATACCACTTCAGTACGGCCGGAACTATCGGATCACTCCGCGGTGACGTCACACGCCAACAGCACCGGTTGCATCTTCACTGCTCATCGGAGCTTCAGTACTGAACCAGCTAGGACGCCACCGAAGCACAGAGGGATCTATCAGGCCTGACTCAGGTACAGCTTGTCTAGACTATGTTCGCAATATAAAAGTGACACTCTGCAAGTTATTCCTATTTTAGTCTTTAACGCTTACTTGCTTGTTACCTTCTGAGAGGAAGTGAAGGTCCTAATTTTTTTTTTTAACATCGCTTGTCCACTAATCTTTCCTGTTATTATCTGATACCTAATTGTGTTGAAATAACCTCCAACCTTTATGCTGAATACCGCTTATATTGTTACATCTCAGTGTTAATCAGGTACTTAGGTGTTAGGGGCTATGCTGCATCTATTCAGTGAAATTTCACATGTGGCAACTATCATAGTCTCCTCTGTCTAGGTTACCTGTACATAAATCTGCTCCTTGAATATTGTGGGACACACCATGCCTTAATAGGTATTCTTGTGTAACTCCACATTGTTCACAGCAACAAAACAACACTTTTATTTTTTAATCTCAGCAGCTGAGGTCTGACAACATAACTTTTCTTTCTCAGCTAGTCACAGCCTGACAAAAATAAAACCTAATATAGATACAATATAAATTATAATTATATTGTAGCTATTTTAGGATTAATATTTATTTTACAGGTAACTTTGTAATTATTTTAACCAGGTACAATAGCTAGTAAATAGTTAATAACTATTTAATAGCTACCTAGTTAAAATAATTACAAAATTACCTGTAAAATAAATCCTAACCTAAGTTACAATTAAACCTAACACTACACTATCAATAAATTAATTAAATAAAATACCTACAATTATCTACAATTAAACCTAACACTACACTATCAATAAATTAATTAAATAAAATACCTACAATTAAATACAATGAAATAAACTAACTAAAGTACAAAAAATAAAAAAGAACTAAGTTACAAAAAATAAAAAAATATTTACAAACATTAGAAAAATATTACAACAATTTTAAAATAATTACACCTACTCTAAGCCCCCTAATAAAATAACAAAGACCCCCAAAATAAAAAAATGCCCTACCCTATTCTAAAATTAAAATAGAAAAGCTCTTTTACCTTACCAGCCCTTAAAAGGGCCCTTTGCGGGGCATGCCCCAAAGAATTCAGCTCTTTTGCCTGTAAAAAAAACATACAATACCCCCCCAACATTACAACCCACCACCCACATACTCCTAATCTAACCCATACCCCCCTTAAATAAACCTAACACTAAGCCCCTGAAGATCTCCCTACCTTGTCTTCACCTCGCCGGGTTCACCGATCCATCCACCGAAGTCTTAATCCAAGCCTCCGAAGTCTTGATCCAAGCCCAAGCAGGGGCTGAAGAGTGACGTCCATCCTCCGGCTGAAGTCTTGATCCAAGCGGGCAGAAGAGGACATCCGGACCGGCAAACATCTTCATCCAAGCCGCATCTTCTATGTTCTTCAATCCGATGACGACCGGCTGATCTTCAAGACCTCCAGCGCGGATCCATCCATCTTCACCGACGACTTCCCGACGAATGACGGTTCCTTTAAGGGACGTCATCCAAGATGGCGTCCCTCGAATTCCGATTGGCTGATAGGATTCTATTAGCCAATCGGAATTAAGGTAGGAAAATTCTGATTGGCTGATGGAATCAGCCAATCAGATTCAAGTTCAATCCGATTGACTGATCCAATCAGCCAATCAGATTGAGATCGCATTCTATTGGCTGTTCCGATCAGCCAATAGAATGCGAGCTCAATCTGATTGGCTGATCGGATCAGCCAATCGGATTGAACTTGAATCTGATTGGCTGATTCCATCAGCCAATCAGAATTTTCCTACCTTAATTCCGATTGGCTGATAGAATCCTATCAGCCAATCGGAATTCGAGGGACGCCATCTTGGATGACGTCCCTAAAAGGAACCGTCATTCGTCGGGAAGTCGTCAGTGAAGATGGATGGATCCGCGCTGGAGGTCTTGAAGATCAGCTGGTCGTCATCGGATTGAAGAACATAGAAGATGCGGCTTAGATGAAGATGTTTGCCGGTCCGGATGTCCTCTTCTGCCCGCTTGGATCAAGAATTCAGCTGGAAGATGGACATCACTCTTCAGCCCCTGCTTGGGCTTGGATCAAGACTTCGGAGGCTTGGATCAAGACTTCGGTGGATGGATCGTGAACCTGGTGAGGTGAAGACAAGGTAGGGAGATCTTCAGGGGCTTAGTGTTAGGTTTATTTAAGGGGGGTTTGGGTTAGATTAGGGGTATGTGGGTGGTGGGTTGTAATGTTGGGGGGGGTATTGTATGTTTTTTTTACAGGCAAAAGAGCTGAATTCTTTGGGGCATGCCCCGCAAAGGGCCCTTTTAAGGGCTGGTAAGGTAAAAGAGCTTTTCTATTTTAATTTTAGAATAGGGTAGGGCATTTTTTTATTTTGGGAGTCTTTGTTATTTTATTAGGGGGCTTAGAGTAGGTGTAATTAGTTTAAAATTGTTGTAATATTTTTCTAATGTTTGTAAATATTTTTTTATTTTTTGTAACTTAGTTCTTTTTTATTTTTTGTACTTTAGTTAGTTTATTTAATTGTATTTATTTGTAGGTATTTTATTTAATTAATTTATTGATAGTGTAGTGTTAGGTTTAATTGTAGATAATTGTAGGTATTTTATTTAATTAATTTATTGATAGTGTAGTGTTAGGTTTAATTGTAACTTAGGTTAGGATTTATTTTACAGGTAATTTTGTAATTATTTTAACTAGGTAGCTATTAAATAGTTATTAACTATTTAATAGCTATTGTACCTGGTTAAAAAAAATACAAAGTTGCCTGTAAAATAAATATTAATCCTAAAATAGCTACAATATAATTATAATTTATATTGTAGCTATATTAGGGTTTATTTTACAGGTAAGTATTTAGCTTTAAATAGGATTAATTTATTTAATAAGAGTTAATTTATTTTGTTAGATTTAAATTATATTTAACTTAGGGGGGTGTTAGTGTTAGGGTTAGACTTAGTTTTAGGGGTTAATACATTTATTATAGTAGCGGTGTGGTCCGGTCGGCAGATTAGGGGTTAATAAGTGTAGGTAGGTGGCGGCGACGTTGGGGGCGGCAGATTAGGGGTTAATAAATATTATGTAGGTATCGGCGGTATTAGGGGCAGCAGATTAGGGGTACATAGGGATAATGTAGGTTGCGGCGGTGTACGGAGCGGCAGATTAGGGGTTAAAAAAAATATGCAGGTGTCAGCGATAGCGGGGGCGGCAGAATAGGGGTTAATAAATATAATATACGGGTCGGCGATGTTAGGGGCAGCAGATTAGGGGTACATAGGGATAACGTAGCTGGCGGCGGTGTGCGGAGAGGCAGATGAGGGGTTAAAAAAAATATGCAGGTGTCAGCGATAGCGGGGGCGGCAGATTAGGGGTTAATAAATATAATATAGGGGTCGGCGATGTTAGGGGCACCAGATTAGGGGTACATAGGGATAACGTAGCTGGCGGCGGTGTACGGAGAGGCAGATAAAGGGATAAAAAATTTTAATAGAGTGGCGGCGATGTGGGGGGACCTCGGTTTAGGGGTACATAGGTAGTTTATGGGTGTTAGTGTACTTTAGAGCACAGTAGTTAAGAGCTTTATAAACCGGCATTAGCCCAGAAAGCTCTTAACTACTGACTTTTTTCTGCGGCTGGAGTTTTGTCGTTAGAGTTCTAACTCTCACTCCAACCAAGACTCTGAATACCAGCGTTAGAAAGATCCCATTGAAAAGATAGGATACGCAAATGGCGTAGGGGGATCTGCGGTATGGAAAAGTCGCGGCTGCAAAGTGAGCGTTAGACCCTTTCCTGACTGACTCCAAATACCAGCGGGCGGTAAAAACCAGCGTTAGGAGCCTCTAACGCTGGTTTTGACGGCTACCGCCAAACTCTAAATCTAGGCCTACCTTTGCACAGCCTCCCAAACTTTCCAGTGCAAATAAAGTTAACTCATTTTGGTGCAATAAGGTCTCAGTAACCACTCTGTAAATGTTTGCTCCGTGATGAGAAAATTGTGGGACCCCAAAATAGCAGACAACAAAAAAAAGCAGGGTTTGTATATGTAACAAGGAACCAATGATGACTAAAAAAAAAAAAAAAAAAAAAAAAACACTTTCATGAGTTGCAAAGCTTCCTATACATGGGTATTAGTATTACACCATTATACTCCCAAGTCTCTCTGCAAGAAACCTCCCAACTATAATACTCTCTCCACATCTACCTCTGATTCCCTGCAGCACACCCATAAGTGTACCACAGCCATTGTTCTGTTGGATTCTGCTCACTCATCGGAATTTGCTACCTTCATAAGCGCATGCTCAAAAATACGTAATCGCCCTCCACATAAGTATGAAAATAAAGCATGTACCCATGGAGGTAGCAAATTTTGAAGAGGGAGGAAATTTAGTCTTGCATTTCAATCTTAAAGTGGTCAGGGGCATGCACAGTTGAAGATGTTAGTAAATTTTGACGCTGTCATATGTTATTGAAATACACAATGTTTTTGACCGTGCACGCCACTTGTTAGTTACTTACACCTCCATATGTAAATAAAATTAACTAAATATCATCACAATAAAGCTTACTCCTAAATTTATTAAAGGTATGCTACAGGAGCTCATGAAGCAGACGAGATAACATAGCATACCGTTAATACATTTATGAGTAAGCTTTATTTTCGTGACATTTAGATAATTTATTTTCAAAAGCCTAGATTAGGAGTTTTGCGCTATAGAGGGTGTGAAACGAACACAAAAGTTGCGTTTTTTCACCCTCCATTGTGCTTCCATTATAAGTTTCTGAAAACTTGTGTGTGCGATATGGTGGCAATAATCTCCATACCGCACAAAATCCAAGGGCTGAGAATACATGCTTGTGCACGCTTTCCCGGTAGACATCAATGGGGAGAAAGTGTTAGAAAAAAACACCTGAAGCGCTGAATGAAAAGCTCTGTAACGCAACCCAATTGATGTCTATGGGGGAAAAAAAGTTAAGCTTAAACTTAACACCCTGACATAAACCCCAAGTCTAAACACCCCTAATCTGCTGCCCCCGACATCGCCGACACCAAAATAAAGTTATTAACCCCTAATCTGCCGCTCCCAACATCGCCGCCACTAATTAAAGTTATTAACCCCTATTTCGCCGCTCCCCGACATCACTATCTTAAAATAAATAAAAACTTACCTGTGAAATTAAAAAAAACCTAAGTTTAAACTAACAATTTCCTGACATAACTATTATAATAAAATTAACACTACTAAAAAAATGTAATCTTAAATTCTATCGGCTATTTAAATCAGGCAATAGAATTTTAGTAGCTCTCATCCTATTGGCTGATTTGAATTTCAAGAATCAAATCAGCCAATAGGAATGCAAGTCTCCCATGCATTGAAGATTTGGTGTACGGCGGTGACAGTATGAAGAGGACACTCCGCGCCAGATGTCTTCAGGATGGACCCGCTCCATGCCGTCGGGATGAAGATAGAAGACGCCACCGGGATGAAGATAGAAGATGCTGCCTGGATGAAGATAGAAGATGCCGTCTGGATGAAGATAGAAGATGCCGTCTAGATGGATGAAGACCTCACCGCCTGGATAAAGACTTCTTGCTGCCTGGATGTCCGGACTTCCGAAACTATGAGTCGATCTTCGGGGGTTAGTGTTAGGTTTTTTTAAAATCTTTTTGGGTGGGTTTTTTTTAGATTAGGGTGTGGGCTTTATGTAAAAGAGCTGAATGCCCTTTTAAGGGCAATGTAAAAGAGCTGAATGCCATTTTAAGGGTAATACCCATACAAATTCACTTTTCAGGGCAATGGGTAGCTTAGGTTTTTGTTAGAGTTAGGATTTTTATTTTGGGGGGTTGGTTGGGTGGTGGGTTTTACTGTTGGGGGTCTTCGTATTTTTTTTACAGGTAAAAGAACTGATTTCTTTAGGGCAATGCCCTACAAAAGGCCTTTTTAAGGGCTATTGGTAGTTTATTGTAGACTAGGGTTTTTTTTATTTTGGGGGGGCTTTTTTATTTTTACAGGGCTATTCATTTAGGTGTAATTGTTTTTTATTTTGGATACTTTAGTTTGTTATTTTTCGTAATTTAGTGTTTTTTTTTTTTTGTAATTTAGTATTTAAATTTTGTAAATTTATAGTGTTATTTTTTTTTAATGTGTAATTTAGTTTATTTAATTGGTAGTTATTTTAAGTTTAGTATAATAGTTAGGTTAATTGTTAGTTTTTATTTATTTTAAGATAGCGATATTGTAATTTTAATTTAAAATTAGCGGGTTGTTAGGTTTAGGGGTTAATAGTTTAATTTAGTTTTTTGGGATGTTGGGGGCTGGTGGTTTAGGGGTTAATAGGTTTATTTAGTGGCAGTGATGTGGGAGGCCAGAGGTTTAGAGGTTAATAACTTTATTTAATTGTGGCGATGTCGGGGAGAGGCAGAATAGGGGTTAATAGCTTTATTATAGTGTCTGCGCTGTTGGGGTGAGGGGGAATAGGGGTTAATAACTTTATTATAGTGGTGGCGATGTTGGGGAGCGGCAGAATAGGGGTTAATAACTTATTAGTGGCGGTGATGTCAGGAGCGGCAGATTAGGAGATAATACGTTTTAAATAGTGTTTTCAATGCAGGAGGGCGGCGGAATAGGGGTAAATAGGTAGTTTATGGGTGTTAGTGTACTTTGTAACAGTTTAGTTATGAGTTTTGTGAAACATTTTTGTTACACAAAATCCATAACTACTGCTTTCAGATAGCGGAATGGATCGTGTCGGTACAGGGCAGTAACGCAAGCATTTTAGCCTCACCGAACAACTTGCAATACCGGCGCTATGGAAATCCCACACAAAAACGTAATTTTTTTGAGTGCAGGATTGACGTTGCATTACAGGCTAAAATGCTTGCAGTATAGCTATACCGACAAGACTCATAATGGTTGTGTTACTGTTTTTACGCTGAAATGGCCATTTTTTCAGCGTTAAAACCGTAACGCAAAACTCATAATCTAGGTGTTTGGAAGGTGTAAGTAAGAAGTGGTGTATCTGTTCAAAAACGTGTATTTCAATAACATATGACACCATGAAAATTTCCTTACATCTTCAAGTGCACATGCCCATGGCCGCTTGAAATGCAAGTCTAAATTCTCCTCCCTCGCTGAAATTTGCTACCTCCATGTGCGCATGCTTGTCATTACGTAATCGCATTCCACACATTAAACACATTCTTTTCAAACATGTGGAGTGCGATTACGTAATTCTGACAGGACACCACCACTATGAGTGTGCCCACTGCAAGCAATGCTCCACAAATTACATTCCCTTAACATAACCCCCCAGTGCAAACACTCTATCCTAAAGACCTCCCTCCTACGACAAACCTTATCACGTTTAATATTGACAATGGTTCCTACTACTACAGACTTCAACACCGAGGAATTCCCCCTTACCTAAAAAAAAGTTACCCATCAAATGTACTGTGTCTAAAAAAGTTATTTGGGGCCTGTAAAATTCTACAGTCAGGTTTTTAGGGTGAATTGGGAAAGGAAGGAAAGAAAAACCTTTTCACTCCCGGAGTTTTTAAGTTAAACATGTTTATTACAACAAAGTTAAAAAGCCAAACACCCAGATTTCAATGGAATGGGCCCCTGACATGTTTTGCACTGCTCTAGCACTTCATCATAGGTGATTTCATATCACTATCACTTCTTATTTAAAGGGCCATAATACCCAAATGTTTAAACACTTGAAAGTGATGCAGCATAGCTGTAAAAAGCTGATTAGAAAATATCACCTGAACATCTCTATGTAAAAAAGAAAGATATTTTACCTCAAAAGTTCCTCAGTAGCCACCTCCCATTGTAAAGGATTTCTAAGCAGCATTTTAGTGTGTTTGTCCTGGGACATCTGAAGGGACTAGCATCGTGCACTCTCATATTATTTCACCAATCAGGTAAAGGAAGCTTACTATGAAATCTCATGAGAGTTAAGTGAAATCTCATGAGATCACAGTAAGAGTTCATGACCTCAGCACTGCTGATGCTGATTGGCTGCTGTTCATTTCTTCATTTTTTTAAATTTGTTTACCTGCAGCTGGGAGCAGCTGAGTATAACTTTTTACACAGAACTTACTCTGCTGAGCTGAGGAGATTGTGAGGTAAAATATCTTCCTTTTTTACATAGAGAAGCTCAGGTGATATTTTCCTGTCAGCTTTTTACAGTTATACTGCATCAGTTTCAAGTGATTTAGCATCTGAGTATTATGTCCCTTTAACCTAAGCTTAACTAATCAGGTACTATGGCTTTTTTTTATCTAATACTGCCCATAGATGTCTTAAGATGGTATTAGTAGATATCAAACACAAATTAAAACAATTATTACTTATACATATAAAATGTACATCAATTTACATATCGTTTGTGACAAATATACATGCCCTTTATGCTAGCTCGTATGATAATTTCAAGCTTAAACCTTGCTTATGTAAAAAAAAAAAACTATGTTTATTTGACATAGTTTCTTTTTTTCTGTTTTGTTTCTATTTGTATATCTTAACCCATAAAATATGAGAAAAGATACCACTCAAGGTTCATACCTTGTGGATATCTAGTTCCTAATCTGAAAATTCAAAAAAGTTCTCTTTTAGTTAAACATTTATGTCAGTCACCTCCTCTTTGTTTCCTCCTTACTATTTTAACAATTTGTACTTATAAGTCTGAAACATTAGTAAAGTGTTAATTGTTAAAGTGTTTAGCTATGGCTGAGTCTTTATTGTGATTTTTCACATCTCTCAGATGTTCACGTACACTGTCACGTAGTTTACGTGACGATTGTCCTACGTACTGCTGATGACATAAATTACAACTAATCAAATATACTACCCATTGGGTAGTGAATTGGGAAAGGAGTGCCATCCTAATATTAAATATTTTATTAGTTATATGTTAAAAATAGTACAATATAAGCACAGGGCCGGCTTGTCAATGGGACCAACAGGGTCCCACAGACCCAGGTGGCACTTGACAGGGGGCGGCAGTTCAGTCAGTGACTATTATTATTATTATAGTCTGCTGACTGCCGCTCCTGCCTGCCTCCTGTCTTCCCTATCTGTCAGGTTCAGCGGCATAAGTAGAGAATACTGTATTCTGAATACACATAAAGATGAAGATATTGTCCCAGGGGGCAGAGGAGGGCCAGACCAGACAGACTCCAGAGACCAGAGATGCTGCCGCCAGTTATGAGGGAAGGGAGTGGGGATATTACGTATGTCATTGTCATATAACCCCGCCCCCTCTGATTCTGCCGTCGTCGATCTAAGTCTAGTTGAGCAGCCAGTGCCTGCCTAATACACACATGCCATGGACATGGGTGGGGAGCGCCTGCCCTGGACAGTTGGACTCATTGGAACAGCGAGGAGGATAGAGAGGGTGTATTGATTCGCAGGCTGCTGGTTACTGGTAAGCTTCTTCTGGACCATTATCTCCAGAAGGCTCCTGTGACAACTTAACAAATTCAATACATCTCTTTTTGTATAAAAGGAGCCTTGGGGAACATTGTCTGTAATTTAAAGGACAAAGAAGAATCGCTTAACCAGAGACCTTAACAGTTAATGTGAATTGGCTCTGGACTGGTTTGCATATTATATGCTTTAAAATTAGCCAAGACCCAAATCAAAGAAATGCAACTGTTTAATTGTATGAACAGTATAAGAGGTGATAATTACTGATTGTTTAAATTATGTTTTGGATCATCTACAGTTGAATGAATGTTTGAGGATCAGACAAATCTCCTGTTGATATAATTTTCATGGTGAACTCTTGAGCAGCTGGTGCTGCAAATGTGCATTATCCACTAATATTATTATCAAGGGATAATGTTGGACAAGTCACAGTACAAGTATAACTGAATAAATACCAGCATTTTTTTTTTATAATTAGATTGGTGATGCTGGCAATTGCATATTAATATTTATGAGTATTATGGGCTATGATAGGCTTGTGCAAAACAGACTTGGTTTCCTAGCTACTTAGATTAGATTTCACGTTGAATGTCAGACTTTTTTTTATTAGTTTACTGATCGCTCTCTCCTACATTCTAAGTGGCATACTACAACACATACAACAGGGATGTCTAGCTCAAGTCCTCAGTTTGTTGGCACAGATAGTTTTAATCTAAGTGATTGTAGAGATTATTAAAATAAGATCTAATTAAAATGTGTGTGTGTGTGCACGCAAATTAAATTGTAAAATTGTTTCAAATTCTATGCTCTCTGGATTATGATTGAAAATGTGTTTTATTTTCCTCTAAACTTGAGGAGTTTAATATTGTTTGTTTTGTTTGTTTTTGTTTTTTTAATTAAGGTGATAAAAAAGTAGTTATCGTTATTCTTGATTTGTCTTATTCCATTCCACCAACAGAGTTGTCCTTAATAACCAGTGATCAATCTGTTCAGAGATTAAATGGGTAAACTGCAAACATGCATTACAAACATGGCCCGACATTGCACGACTAGGTGAGAAATAGTGTATAATATATTGCACTCACATTTAGTGGGGCACCCCTTTTGGTGCAAATAGAGCAGGCTGGGATCAGTCACCCAGCAGACTGACCTCCGGTGTTTGAACTGCAATCTTTAAGTGATGTAAAGACAAAAAACGCCAATATGGCCTAGTACTGTATGATTTAACAGAGTATGGTTTAAAAGATAAGGTTGCACTCACATGTGGTAGAGCACCCCTCTTGTTGCAGGTGTAGCATGCTAGGCTCAAAACAGTCACCCAGCAGACTGGCCTCCAGTGTATCAGGAAACTTCAAAAGCTCGGGATATAAGTCCCAAAATGGTGCACATCAATAAAGATGTCAATGTAAGTAAAAGTATGGCAGCAACTGGTAAGTATATAAACTTACTTTATTAAAAAATATAAAAACATACAACATGTTTCTCAACCAAAAAGTGGCTGTTTCATCAGGTTTAATATAAAAAGTATAAAAAACACCTGCCATATATACCATACAAAATATCATGAACAATGAACAACACCTGATGTCGGTGTTAACCAATTATACGTGTCATGGTAACCAACGTAAACACTTCATGTGTAACATAGTTCATTGCCCACAGAGTATAAATATATTAAATACATCTAAAGATATGAGTAGTCATTGTAACAAGTTGTCAAATTAGATTAGCATTCAAAATACATTCTTCACAAAACACAGCATCTGTGATATCCAATAAAGCTAAGTAATAATAATATGTGACAAATGTTCTCTATATTTTATCTATCTAATGAGAAAATATGGTGCAATGAGCTTATAATGTCAGATTATATATAAAAAATCAAATTTTTGAAACAAAGTGCTTACTTGTGACACAACGTATCCAGTTGTATATGGATGGATTTAATAAACATGGTGCTTACTTTTGAGCATGTGATAACTGATTGATCTTCACTGCCATTGTTAAATACCAGAGGGCTGGCACTCCATAGTAGATTGCTATTTTAAAAATGTATATATCTTAGATATTATGGGGTGGGGGGGCGGGACCATATCTGAGAGAGGTCCATGCTGTGATAGGGTATAACAGAGGCCGTCAATGACATCAGCAGTATTATTCACGTAGCTACACAATACACGCCCATCTCCGTGACATGTTGTGTATCGAGCCGAGGATTGGAGAGTGGGGAAGTGACTCCAGACAAACGGAGTAGATTTAGTACAATATAAATATATATTTGTTTGTAACTGTAAAACATATATGAGTATCAATCTGTTGTAATCATGAATACCATGAACAACAACAATAATAATTCCATGAGACAACCACACAATAGACAAACTCCTCATTTGTTTAATGAAAGATCTGCACATAAATCTTCCACCATCTAGGCACTTTGAAACCCATAATAGATTCCTACCTTTAAGTTCTGATAGCCCTGGGGGCCTAAAATCTAACCCTAATCCTATTTTATCATATGAAGGTGAACAATGTTCCATTTCTTTTTTAGAAGTGGGCCCAGACCATCGGTTAGCACAATGGTCAATGTCCCCTCGACCGCCATGCCAAAAAAGAGCTTACGCAAACGTGGCAGTAGAGGAAAATCCCCAACCGCCAAAAAAAGAGAAACTTCTAAAATATCAAAAAGGGATATTTAACTTGTCTAAGCATGAACTTAACATTAATTAAATAAAAGTTTTTGGTAAAGGTTTATTCTTTAGTCCGTCAAAAACACCTAATATGTTCCAACTTTTTGGCAGATGTTAACAAATTCACTAGAAAGTTATCACTACAAAAGTATTTAGCAGAGAAGCATACTAAAAATACTGCTAACATTCCTATTGTGTTGGATACTATGGCCGAACGTTTAAAAGATGGTTGTATAATATATGAACCTGATACTCATTTGGATCAATTGATTGAAAATTACAAACACACTGACTTTAAACCCAAATCTTGCTTCAACCCTCCAAGAATGAAAAATTCACAAATTAGTATCTATAAATGGTTCTAAAGGATTTATAAAAACTCCACAAAAAACTTAAATATAGACACAATCTTAGCTCAGGTGAACAACATCCGCTAAATAATTTAAATGATAACAAAAATATAGTAATCCGCCAGGTGGATAAAGGGGGCGGTATAGTCCTCCAAAACACTGTGGACTATATAGCAGAGGCTGACCGTATCCTTAATGATACCAGCTATTATAGGAGTTTACCTAATGACCCCACTGATTTTTTTAAAAATTTACATTCTTTGCTACAAGAAGGCCTTGAAGAAGGTATTCTTATGAAAAAATAAAGATTACCTTTATCCAAAAGATCCTAATATAGCCTTTTACTATCATTTACCAAAAGTGTACAAAAATAAAAAAAATAAAAAAACCTGGATGCCCTATAATAGCTGGAATCGGGAGTCTCCCAGATAATCTATCGGTCTACATTGACTCCTTTTTGCACAAACATGTTATAGCCTTGCTATCTTTTATAAGAGACTCCTCAGATTTATTAACTAAACTTACAAATTAAGGCCTAGATTTAGAGTTCGGCGGTAAAAGGGCTGTTAACGCTCCGCGGGTTTTTTTCTGGCCGCACCATAAATTTAACTCTGGTATCGAGAGTTCAAACAAATGCTGCGTTAGGCTCCAAAAAAGGAGCGTAGAGCATTTTTACCGCAAATGCAACTCTCGATACCAGAGTTGCTTACGGACGCGGCCGGCATCAAAAACGTGCTCGTGCACGATTCTCCCATAGGAAACAATGGGACTGTTTGAGCTGAAAAAAAACCTAACACCTGCAAAAAAGCAGCGTTCAGCTCCTAACGCAGCCCCATTGTTTCCTATGGGGAAACACTTCCTACGTCTGCACCTAACACCCTAACATGTACCCCGAGTCTAAACACCCCTAACCTTACACTTATTAACCCCTAATCTGCCGCCCCCCGCTATCGCTGACCCCTGCATTACACTTTTAACCCCTAATCTGCCGCTCCGTAAACCGCCGCCACCTACGTTATCCCTATGTACCCCTAATCTGCTGCCCCTAACACCGCCGACCCCTGTATTATATCTATTAACCCCTAACTTGCCCCCCACAACGTCGCCGCAAGCTACTTAAAATAATTAACCCCTAATCTTCCGACCGCAAATCGCCGCCACCTACGTTATCCCTATGTACCCCTAATCTGCTACCCCTAACATCGCCGACCCCTATGTTATATTTATTAACCCCTAATCTGCCCCCCACAACGTCGCCGACACCTACCTACACTTATTAACCCCTAATCTGCCGAGCGGACCTGAGCGCTACTATAATAAAGTTATTAACCCCTAATCCGCCTCACTAACCCTATCATAAATAGTATTAACCCCTAATCTGCCCTCCCTAACATCGCCGACACCTAACTTCAATTATTAACCCCTAATCTTCCGACCGGAGCTCACCGCTATTCTAATAAATGTATTAACCCCTAAAGCTAAGTCTAACCCTAACACTAACACCCCCCTAAGTTAAATATAATTTTTATCTAACGAAATAAATTAACTCTTATTAAATAAATAATTCCTATTTAAAGCTAAATACTTACCTGTAAAATACATCCTAATATAGCTACAATATAAATTATAATTATATTATAGCTATTTTAGGATTAATATTTATTTTACAGGCAACTTTGTAATTATTTTAACCAGGTACAATAGCTATTAAATAGTTAAGAACTATTTAATAGTTACCTAGTTAAAATAATTACAAATTTACCTGTAAAATAAATCCTAACCTAAGATATAATTAAACCTAACACTACCCTATCAATAAAATAATTAAATAAACTACCTACAATTACCTACAATTAACCTAACACTACACTATCAATAAATTAATTAAACACAATTGCTACAAATAAATAAAATTAAATAAACTATCTAAAGTACAAAAAATAAAAAAGAACTAAGTTACAGAAAATAATAAAATATTTACAAACATAAGAAAAATATTACAACAATTTTAAACTAATTACACCTACTCTAAGCCCCCTAATAAAATAACAAAGCCCCCCAAAATAAAAAATTCCCTACCCTATTCTAAAATACAAATATTACAAGCTCTTTTACCTTACCAGCCCTGAACAGGGCCCTTTGCGGGGCATGCCCCAAGAATTTCAGCTCTTTTGCCTGTAAAAAAAAACATACTATACCCCCCCCAACATTACAACCCACCACCCACATACCCCTAATCTAACCCAAACCCCCCTTAAATAAACCTAACACTACCCCCCTGATGATCTTCCTACCTTGTCTTCACCATGCCAGGTTCACCGATCCGTCCTGGCTCCAAGATCTTCATCCACCCCAAGCGGGGGCTAGACATCCACTGAAGAAGTCCAGAAGAGGGTCCAAAGTCTTCCTCCTATCCGGCAAGAAGAGGACATCCGGACCGGCAAACATCTTCTCCAAGCGGCATCTTCTATCTTCTTCCATCCGATGACGACCGGCTCCATCTTGAAGACGTCCAGCGCGGATCCATCCTCTTCTTCCGACGACTAGACGACGAATGACGGTTCCTTTAAGGGACGTCATCCAAGATGGCGTCCCTCGAATTCCGATTGGCTGATAGGATTCTATCAGCCAATCGGAATTAAGGTAGGAATTTTCTGATTGGCTGATGGAATCAGCCAATCAGAATATAGTTCAATCCGATTGGCTGATCCAATCAGCCAATCAGATTGAGCTCGCATTCTATTGGCTGATCGGAACAGCCAATAGAATGCGAGCTCAATCTGATTGGCTGATTGGATCAGCCAATCGGATTGAACTATATTCTGATTGGCTGATTCCATCAGCCAATCAGAAAATTCCTACCTTAATTCCGATTGGCTGATAGAATCCTATCAGCCAATCGGAATTCGAGGGACGCCATCTTGGATGACGTCCCTTAAAGGAACCGTCATTCGTCGTCTAGTCGTCGGAAGAAGAGGATGGATCCGCGCTGGACGTCTTCAAGATGGAGCCGGTCGTCATCGGATGGAAGAAGATAGAAGATGCCGCTTGGAGAAGATGTTTGCCGGTCCGGATGTCCTCTTCTTGCCGGATAGGAGGAAGACTTTGGACCCTCTTCTGGACTTCTTCAGTGGATGTCTAGCCCCCGCTTGGGGTGGATGAAGATCTTGGAGCCAGGACGGATCGGTGAACCTGGCATGGTGAAGACAAGGTAGGAAGATCATCAGGGGGGTAGTGTTAGGTTTATTTAAGGGGGGTTTGGGTTAGATTAGGGGTATGTGGGTGGTGGGTTGTAATGTTGGGGGGGGGTATAGTATGTTTTTTTTTACAGGCAAAAGAGCTGAAATTCTTGGGGCATGCCCCGCAAAGGGCCCTGTTCAGGGCTGGTAAGGTAAAAGAGCTTGTAATATTTGTATTTTAGAATAGGGTAGGGAATTTTTTATTTTGGGGGGCTTTGTTATTTTATTAGGGGGCTTAGAGTAGGTGTAATTAGTTTAAAATTGTTGTAATATTTTTCTTATGTTTGTAAATATTTTATTATTTTCTGTAACTTAGTTCTTTTTTATTTTTTGTACTTTAGATAGTTTATTTAATTTTATTTATTTGTAGCAATTGTGTTTAATTAATTTATTGATAGTGTAGTGTTAGGTTAATTGTAGGTAATTGTAGGTAGTTTATTTAATTATTTTATTGATAGGGTAGTGTTAGGTTTAATTATATCTTAGGTTAGGATTTATTTTACAGGTAAATTTGTAATTATTTTAACTAGGTAACTATTAAATAGTTCTTAACTATTTAATAGCTATTGTACCTGGTTAAAATAATTACAAAGTTGCCTGTAAAATAAATATTAATCCTAAAATAGCTATAATATAATTATAATTTATATTGTAGCTATATTAGGATGTATTTTACAGGTAAGTATTTAGCTTTAAATAGGAATTATTTATTTAATAAGAGTTAATTTATTTCGTTAGATAAAAATTATATTTAACTTAGGGGGGTGTTAGTGTTAGGGTTAGACTTAGCTTTAGGGGTTAATACATTTATTAGAATAGCGGTGAGCTCCGGTCGGAAGATTAGGGGTTAATAATTGAAGTTAGGTGTCGGCGATGTTAGGGAGGGCAGATTAGGGGTTAATACTATTTATGATAGGGTTAGTGAGGCGGATTAGGGGTTAATAACTTTATTATAGTAGCGCTCAGGTCCGCTCGGCAGATTAGGGGTTAATAAGTGTAGGTAGGTGTCGGCGACGTTGTGGGGGGCAGATTAGGGGTTAATAAATATAACATAGGGGTCGGCGATGTTAGGGGTAGCAGATTAGGGGTACATAGGGATAACGTAGGTGGCGGCGATTTGCGGTCGGAAGATTAGGGGTTAATTATTTTAAGTAGCTTGCGGCGACGTTGTGGGGGGCAAGTTAGGGGTTAATAGATATAATACAGGGGTCGGCGGTGTTAGGGGCAGCAGATTAGGGGTACATAAGTATAACGTAGGTGGCGGTCGGCAGATTAGGGGTTAAAAATTTTAATCGAGTGGCGGCGATGTGGGGGGACCTCGGTTTAGGGGTACATAGGTAGTTTATGGGTGTTAGTGTACTTTAGGGTACAGTAGTTAAGAGCTTTAGAAACCGGCGTTAGCCAGAAAGCTCTTAACTCCTGCTATTTTCAGGCGGCTGGAATCTTGTCGTTAGAGCTCTAACGCTCACTGCAGAAACGACTCTAAATACCAGCGTTAGAAAGATCCCATTGAAAAGATAGGCTACGCAAATGGCGTAGGGGGATCTGCGGTATGGAAAAGTCGCGGCTGAAAAGTGAGCGTTAGACCCTTTCCTGACTGACTCCAAATACCAGCGGGCGCCCAAAACCAGCGTTAGGAGCCTCTAACGCTGGTTTTGACGGCTACCGCCGAACTCTAAATCTAGGCCTCAGAAATTATAAAAACCAGTAAAGATCTATGGTGGATTACCAGTGACGTGAGCTCTCTATACTCTAACATTCCCTATCATAAAGGTCTACTAGTTATTCAATCTTATTTAAAAACAGATATATATATATATGTCGGTTAAACAGCAAAACTACATTAGTGAACTCATTTACTTTATTCTACATCACAATTATTTTAAATATCAGGGCTGCTATTACTTACAGATCAAGGGTACGGCCATGGGCACCAGATTTGACCCCAGTTTTGCCACTCTTTATATGGGTCATTTTGAGGATACTTGTATATACAATTCCTCTATGGGGGCAGGTCTGGTGTTCTATGACCGCTACATCGATGACTTGATTTTTTGTACAAGGGGTCTCATGCAGAAGCATCTAGATTTATTGACTCATACATCTAAAATTAATGTATGTGGCCACTAACACTAACAGAACTTTTTTGGGCAATTTTGTACCCAAATGTGGTACATTTAAATGTCACAAATCCAGATGCAATATGTGTAAAGTTTTTAAAAGTGGTTTCAAGATTTTCCAGTCCAACATTACAGGAGAACAATTTGCTATTAAGAAATGCCTCACATGTGAATCCACTTATGTTATATATTTAATACAGTGCATATGTGGAGCCCAATATGTAGGGTGCATGAGCCGTAAAATAAAAATGCGTTGCAGTGAACATATTTATAATGTTAAAAGGAAATTCTTGAAACATAGTGTTTGAAGACACTACACTTATGCTCATTTGGGAAGCTCCAAAACACTGTTGATTTTTCCAATTGAACAAATGTCTAGAAACACCAATAATCCTATGTTGCTTCTCAGACATATGGAGACATATTGGATTCACAAGTTACACACTTTGACCTTTCTCATATATGCCCCCCCCCCCGCCCCTTAACATCTAAGATATATACATTTTTAAAATGGCAATCTACTATGGAGCAATCAGCCCTCAGGCATTTCACAATGGCAGTGAAGATCAATCAGTTATCACACGCTCAAAAGTAAGAACCATGTTTATTAAATCCACTTATATGAAACAGACACTTTTTGGTTGAGAAACGCGTTGCATGTTTTTATTTTTTTAATAAAGTTTATATACTTACCACTTGCTGCCATACTTTTACTTACATTGACATCTCTATTGATGTACACCATTTTGGGACTTATATCCTGAACCTGTGAAGTTTCCTGATACACCGGAGGCCAGTCTGCTGGGTAACTGTTTTGATCCTAGCCTGCAACACCTGCACCAAGAGGGGTGCTCTACCACATGTGAGTGCAACCTTATTTTTTACACCATCCTCTGTTGAATCATACAGTATTAGGCCATATTGGCATTTTTTGTCTTTACATCACTTATAGATTGCTGTTCAAACACCGGAGGTCAGTCTGCTGGGTGATTGTTTGATCCCAGCCTGCTCTATTTGCACCAAAAGGGGTGCCCCACTAAATGTGAGTGCAATATATTATACACTATTTCTCACCTAGTCATGCAATACTAGGCCATGTGATGCTTCTGTTTCCTTATGTTATCCACAGACTTACTAGAAGTTGCCACAAATGATTATAATATTATAATTATTATTTTGACCCATTTTTGGTGGTCAGAGGAACACCCCCACTGTCTTACGTACATTGCCAAGTAAGTATGAAGAAAATACTTCATCAGTGTGAATATAGGCCAGGGGCCCTGTACCATAACAGATAGATAAACATTTAAAATTGGCATAAGGCATGGACGTAAAAACGCTGATGTTTTATCTATCTTCCCAAGCAGTTTTCAGAAACCATCATGTCTACTGGAATGAAACGTAAACATCTCTCTGGATCACAGTATGAAAAGATCAGGCATAAAAAGAGGCTTTTATAGCTACTCAGAGAGGAGCCATGCTGATCTTTGTCAATACAGAGTGTCAAGAGAAGTCTCCTACAGAACAGAGAGGGTGCTTGAAAGCAATGATACTAATAAGGAGAGAACACTTAATTCTCAGGGACTTGATACACAAAGTGGGATGGCTACTAAAGCATCAACATCAGCATCTCAAGTTAATTTGGATGAGCATGTCCACAAAGAAAGCACAGTGGATGTAGACATTGTAGACCAAAAGGTCTTAAGTGCCTCAGAGTTCAACATATATTTTGTAAAGAATCCAAGTCTGTGGCCATGGATGACATCTAGTCTCAAGGACTTTTTGGTAAAACATGGACCAAAGCAGTAGTGATGTCCCGAACTGTTCGCCCGCGAACGGTTCACAGCGAACATAGCTTGTTCGTGTTCGCGTTTGTGGGCGAACACATGGCGATGTTCGATCCGCCCCTATGTGTCATCATTGAGGAAACTTTGACCCTGTATGTCACAGCCGTCTGACACATTAGAGCCAATCAACATCAGACACTCCCTCATAGACCCTCCCAGCTACTCGGAATCCGCCATTTTAGACTCATAACGACCTTGCTTTCTTAATGAGAGGATGTGTTGTGTTTTTGCTCCTGACATTAATAGGAAAAACATAGCTAGGCTAGTGTATTTAGTGTCCACTACAGTCCAGAAGGACTCCACTCATCTCTTCTGCAAGCACAGCACCCCAAAAAGCCCTTTTTAGGGCTATATTTCGTGCCGTTTTTTTTTTTTTCCGTATTTTTTTATTAGCATTTGCCTGGCTTTCAGCCTGTGTGTTTAAGGCTCACAGCATATGCTGTGATTACTGCCACCACTGATATCTCCCTAACAACATTAGTTTAAATTTAGCTAACCAAAAATTTTAATTATTTTGCTAGTGTAATTTTTTTTCATTTTCTATCAGGCCTGTGTCACACAGCATATACTCTGGTTCATTGCTCTGTGCCAGCCACCAGTGTTAATATCCGTTTATAACATTATTTTAAATTTTTAATTTTTTATTTAAATCATTTTTCTAGTGTAATCTAATTACATTTACTATCAGGCCTGTGTCTGTCAGGCTCACTCAGCATTAATATACCTCATTTTTTTTTCAGTCTTTTGGTTAATTGGTCTTTGCCAGGCAGCCACCCACCACTCATATCTTCTTCACCTTAATTTAAATATAAAAAAAAAAGTTTAAATTTGTTTGATAGTGTAATCTCATATAATTTTCTATCAGGCCTGTGTGTTTTGCTGACATACAGAGCCTACTGTGTTTACTTGCTGCCCTCCCTAGTCTATGAGCCACGACTCATATGTGTTTAACCTTTTTTTTTAATTCCCCCCCCCCATAAAAAAATAATTTAAATCATTTTTCTAGTGTAATCTAATAGTATTTTCTATCAGGCATGTGTGTATCTGACTTACAGAGCCTACTCTTTTTAATAGCTGCCCTTCCAAGGCTATCAGCCACGACTCATATGTATGTGCTTAACCTTTTTCTTAAAATTCCCCAAAAAAATGTATTTAAATCATTATGCTAGTGTAATCTAATATTATTTTCTATCAGGCCTGTGTCTAACTGTCTATCTGACTTACACAGCATACTGTTGTTAATTGCTGCCCTACGTAGCAGCCAGCCAGTGCGACCACTCATATGTGCATTGCACTTCTTAACATAATTTTAATATTAAAATCTAAAATTTTAAAATATTTTGCTAGTGTAATCTAACTTAATTTTCTATCAGGCCTGTGTTTTTGTCACTTACACAGCATACTGTGTTAAATTGCTGCCCTACCTACCATCCACGACTCATATCTGCCAGCCTGTGTGCCAGGCCCAACTAGCCAATTAGTGGCACCAATCATAATTCTTGTAACAGTATCAAAAAAATTAAAAATCATAATTTTCTGTACTGCAAATATTCAGTCTACTAGTGCCATTGAATTGCAGTTTCCTCCTGCCTGGCAGCCTGTGTGCCAGGCACAAACTAGCCAATTAGTGCCACCAATCCTAGTTGTTGTAAAAGTATTGTTAATCTTTAAAATTCCAAATTGATCGCTTGTGATTCCTCAGTTTGCTCGTGCCATTGAATTGTACTTTCCTACTGCCTGCCAGCGTGTTTTCCAGGCCCAACTAGCCAATTAGTGGAACCAGTCATAATTCTTGTAACAGTATATAAAAAAATAAAAATCATAATTTTTTGGACTGCAAATATTCAGTCTCCTAGTGCCATTGCATTGCATTTACCTCCTGTCTGCCAACCTGTGTGCCAGGCCGTCTTGCCAACTATTTACACCAATCATAATTGTTGTCACAGTATTGTTACTAATTAAAAAATTTTTTTTTTTTATTGTTGATCTTAATCCTCAGTTTGCTCGTGCCATTGAATTGCACTTTTCTACTGCCTTCCAAGCCTGTGTGCCAGGCCTACTTTCAAAATATTTACACCAATCATATTTGTTGTCACAGTATTCTTAATAATTAAAAATTTAAATTTTTGGTAATAGTTGTTCTGAATCCATTGCACTTTCCTCCTGCCTTGCAGCCTGCTGTGTGCCAGGCCCACCTAGCCAATTATTCCCAGCAATCATATTTCTTTTAACAGTTTTGCAAAAATTGTCAATCATCACTGTTTTGACTGTCAGTATACAGTCTCCTAGTGTCCTTGCGTCGATTGAGCTATGTAATCTATGTATCTATCTATCAAATCTATCTATCTCGTGGTTGTGCAAGTGGACTGTTTGCGGTTGATTGTGGTGCGTAACACTTGGAGTTTGCTCTGTCACTGTGATGCGGCCGTAACCTTTACACTACCTGATAGATACAACATCATAACTGATGTTTTAAAGCACGTTATTGCAAACAATTTGGGAATGTTAGTTGATTTAGGCCCATTATGGGTTAAAAGCAGACTCTGCATAAACTATGTAATTTTCCATGGGAGTTTTGCCATGGATCCCCCTCCAGCAAGCCACAGTCCAGGTGTACTAACAAGGACTCTTTCTTGCCACAATAGTGATGGAAAAGTTGTTTCAAGGGTACTAACCCTTGAAACAACTTTTCTATCACTATTGTGGCCAGAAAGAGTCCTTGTAGGTTTTAAAGTTCGCCTGCCTATTGAAAATTTTAGGTTCGCGACATCACTACAAAGCTGGTAAAACATTTCAAATTCCCAATAGACTCTTCTGAACACAAAAGTTTCCACCAAATGCATTATGGAAGGCAATTACCCAATGGAGAGAAAATGGAGAGGATGGCTTATGTACTCAAAGACAAAGAATGCTGTGTACTGTTTTTGCTGTGAAGTATTCCAACCAACATTTGTTTTACATGTATTGAGTTCTAGTGTTACAAGTGACTGGAAACTTGGCTTCTCGTGAGAAATCGTCAGCTCATTTGAAAGCATTTTTTAAGTGGAGAGAACTGGAAATAAGGTTTCATTTAAAAGCTACCATAGATAAGCAGCAGCAGGAAATCATAGATTCAGAGACTGAATACTGGTTAAGTGTATTAAAACGTCTGATTTCCCTTGCTAGAGTATTTGCTATTCAAAACATAGCATTTTGTAGGTCATCTGATGAACTGTATGTTCCAAATATTGGAAATTTCTTTAAATTTGTTGAAGCAATGGCAGAGTTTGATTTAGTATTAAAGGAACATTTGAGAAGAGTAAGGAAACCCATGTTCATTACCTTGGGGAAAATGTTCAACATGAGATTATCCAGTTATTGGCAGGCCAAATCAGACAGAATATTTTTGAACAAATGAAATCTGCAAAATACTACTCTGTTATTGTGGACTGCACACCTGACAATAGCCACACTGAGCAAATGACTTTAATGGTTCGGTTTGTGACAACAAGTGAATACACTGTTAATATAACAGAACACTTTTTTGGATTCATTGATATAGATGACACTACTGGAGCTGGGATGGCAAATATACTGCTTCAGAAACTTGAAGAAAATGGTATTCATGTTGCCAATATGAGAGGGCAAGGTTATGACAATGGGTCCAACATGAGAGGAGAAAACAGTGTAGTACAAACATTCTTTATATTTAGTAATCTGTGATGCTGCTTCTGCTTCTTCTGAAGTTTCTGAATTTTTTAACATTATTCAAAGCATCTTTGTATTTTTCTCTGCATCCACTCATTGCTGACAAATTCTAAAGAGACACCTAGGAGAGACACATCTTACCCTGAAACCACTAAGTGCCACAAGATAGGAGAGTCGTGTGGAAGCAGTAAAGGCAGTCAGAAATCAAGTTAGAATTATATATGATGCATTGGTTGCAGCTATGGAAGATAAAAGCCTTACAGGCACTGCTCGTGGCAAAACCATACCAGAAGTAAGAGGAATTCTTTAAAATGTAAGCAATTTTAAATTTCTTTGCGGCCTAGTACTATGGCATGATATACTATTTCATATCAACATCACAAGCAAAAGACTACAAGGAATTTAAATTGATATTTCAGCAGCTCTCAGACAACTCCAAGCAAAGGTTTTTCTCCAGTGCTACCGCAGAGATGAGTTTGAAAATGTTATTACAAGTGCACAGAAGTTGGCAGAGGAACTGAATGTAGAAGCCGGTTTTCAACCTATACAAGTTTTCCGGTCTTGTCATGTAAACAAACATTTTAGCTACGAGGCACAAGATGAACCAATCACAGACCCAAAACAACAGATGAGTTAATTTTTTTGTATCCAGTTCTTGATTGTGCATTTTGATCTCGGACCCAGGCAGCACAATGTCTTGAGCCAGCCCTGTATAAGCAAAATGTTATGTTTAATAAGACAATCTGCAAAAACTGTGATTGAAGTCTGAGTCATCAAGATGGTCATTTTGTTTAGCATTTAAATCATTTAACCTACAGTATCCAATTTCAGGCATTAGTTTAGGCTCTGTGTCCTCACATGCTAGATTTCCCACATGTAAGTTTTCCAGAAATGCAACTAGATCAGCTCTACCATATCACAAATATATTTTTTTCACCAGCATTAGTATTTGTATTAGTTTTATAAACATGCATAAAAAAACACAGATTCTTATAGAAAAGTTGTATTCTTTTATAAAGTTTATATCAATGCAAACATTTCATTAGTAAAACTGTGCATGAAAGTGGCGCATTAGAAGTAAGGCTTGCACAATAAGAATGCTAGTCTTTTACCACGTATAATTACAATATGTTTGCACCTTTTAATGAGCATAAAACTTCCTCACTGAAGGTGTTTTCTCAGATGCTAAAAATATTATCTTAGGAACACTGTGAGGACAAAACATATTCAAAGTTACAATAAGAAAAAAGTTCTAAACCATTTCTCAGTTTCTTCTTAGCTCACTAATAATATTTATAAAGTAGCTTATAAAGATCACTGTTTATTTGCAGCCCCTACACATCAAATGAAGCCTAACAATATAGCAGCTTCTGCAGCAATTCAAGAACATAATCAACAATAAAATACCCATTAAGAACCACATTTTATATCAATCTGATTATGAGAAATGTTTAAGTTATTCATGGCATTCAAAGTAGTAATAATACAATGCAGCAATTCGTGAAAAGGAGATGACATGAGATTAATGACTGCAGTGACTACAATTGATGCATCAATTATAGTTGCAACACATCTTTCTGTAGTTGGTTTTATCAACATTTATCAACATAAATTATTATGTTTAGCCAATGTCCATTTTCCATTTTTTGTCTTACTTACTAACGGCTAGATTACAAGTTTTGCCATATGAGTGAAAAAGCAGCATTATGGCTCTATTTCACTACCGCCGGTATTACGAGTCTTGCAGGTATATCTGTACCGCACACTTTTTTAGCCGTAACGCAATGTAACTACTGCAGCTTTCAAAAAGTCCTTTTTCAATGGGACTTCCATAGCGCCAGTATTACGAGTTTGCCTGTCCGGCCAAAAAGTGAGCGGTACAGCCCATAACTACAAGATCCGTACCGTAAACTGAAAATCAGTAGTTATGGCTTTTATGTTAGAGCTGTAGCATAAAACTCATAACTAAAGTGCTAAAAAGTACACTAACACCCATAAACTACCTATTAACCCCTAAACCAAAGCCCTCCCACATCGCAAACACTAAAATAAAATTATTAACCCCTAATCTGCAGCTCCGGACATCACCGCCACTATAATAAACATATTAACCCCTAAACCGCCGCACTCCCGCTTTGTAAACACTAGTTAAATATTATTAACCCCTAATCTGCTGTCCCTAACATCGCCGCAACCTACATTACTGTTATTAACCCCTAATCTGCTGTCCCTAACATCGCCACTACTATACTAAAGTTATTCACCCCTAAACCTAACCCTAGGTCTAACTAACACCCACTAACTTTAATATAATTAAAATAAATCTAAATAAAAAATGAATATCATTAACTAAATAATACCTATTTAAAACTAAATACTTAGCTGTAAAATAAAACCTAATCTAGCTACAATATAACTAATAGTTACATTGTAGCTAGTTTAGGTTTTCTTTTTATTTCACAGGCAAGTTTGTATTTATTTTAGGTAGATTAGTTAGTAAATAGCTATTAACTATTTACTAGCTACCTAGTTAAAATGATTACAAATTTACCTATACAATAAAACCGAACCTGAGTTACACTAACACCTAACACTACAATTAAATAAATTACATTACTTAAATACTATTAACTAAATTACAAAAAACAAACAAACACTAAATTACACAAAATAAAAAATAAATGATCAAATATTTAAACTAATTACACCTAATCTAATAGCCATATGAAAATAAAAAAGCCCCCCCAAAATAAAAAAAAACCCTAACCTACAATAAACTACCAATGGCCCTCAAAAGGGCCTTTTTGTGGGGCATTGCCCCAAAAAAATCAGCTCTTTTACCTGTAAAAAAATAATACAAACAACCCCCCAGCAGTAAAACCCACCACCCACACAACCAAACTCCCCCCAAAAAAAACGTATCTAAAAAAACCTAAGCTCCCCATTGCCCTGAAAAGGGCATTTGTATGGGCATTGCCCTTAAAAGGGCATTTAGCTCTTTTCTGCCCAAACCCTAAGCTAAAAATAAAACCCAGCCAATAAACCCTTAAAAAACCTAACACTAACCCCCGAAGATCCACTTACAGTTTTTGAAGACCAGACATCCATCCTCAACGAAGCCGGGAGAAGTCTTCATCCAAGCGGCAAGAAGTGGTCCTCCAGACGAGCAGAAGTCTTCATCCAGACCGCATCTTCTATCTTCATCCTTTCGACGCCGGGCGGCTCCATCTTCAAGACATCTGGCACAGAGCATCCTCTTCTTTACAAGGCTCTTCAAGAATGAATTCTCCTTTAAATGATGTCATCTAAGATGGTGTCCCTTGAATTCCGATTGGCTGATAGAATTCTATCAGCCAATCAGAATTAAAGTTGAATAAATCCTATTGGCTTATGCAATCATTGAGCTTGCATTCTATTGGCTGATTGGAATTCAAAGGACGCCATCTTGGATGGCGTAATTTAAAGAAAAATTCATTCTTGAAGAACCGTGGAAAGAAGAGGATGCTCCGCGCTGGATGTCTTGAAGATGGAGCCGCTCCATGTCGGAAGGATTAAGATAGAAGATGCTGTCTGGCTGAAGACTTCTGCCCGTCTGGAGGACCACTTCTTGCCGCTTGGATGAAGACTTCTCCTGGCTTTGTTGAGGACTTTGTGTCGCTTGGATGAAGACTTCTCCCTGCTTCGTTGAGGATGGATGTCCGGTCTTCAAAAACTGTAAGTGGATCTTCGGGGGTTAGTGTTTGGTTTTTTAAGGGTTTATTGGGTGCGTTTTATTTTTAGCTTAGGTTTTGGGCAGAAAAAGAGCTAAATGCCCTTTTAAGGGCAATGCCCATACAAATGCCCTTTTCAGGGCAATGGGGAGCTTAGGTTTTCTTAGATAGGATTTTATTTGGGGGTTTGGTTGTGTAGGTGGTGGGTTTTACTGCTGGGGGTTGTTTGTATTATTTTTTTACAGGTAAAAGAGCTGATTTCTTTGGGGCAATGTCCCGCAAAAAGGCCCTTTTAAGGGCCATTGGTAGTTTATTGTAGGCTAGGGGTTTTTTTTATTTTGGGAGGGCTTTTTAATTTTCATAGGGCTATTAGATTAGGTGTAATTAGTTTAAATATTTGATAATTTATTTTTTATTTTGTGTAATTTAGTTTTCTTTTTTTGTTGTAATTTAGTTAATTGTATTTAATTAATGTAATTTATTTAATTGTAGTGTAAGGTTAGGTGTTAGTGTAAGACAGGTTAGGTTTTATTTTACTGGTAAATTTGTTTTTATTTTAACTAGATAGCTAGTAAATAGTTAATAACTATTTACTAACTAGTGTACCTAGTTAAAATAAATACAAACTTACCTGTGAAATAAAAATAAAACCTAAGATAGATACAATTTAACTATTAGTTATATTGTAGCTAGCTTAGGGTTTATTTTACAGGTAAGTATTTAGTTTAAAATAGGAATTATTTAGTTAATGATAGTAATTTTTATTTCGATTTATTTTAATTATATTAAAGTTAGTGGGTGTTAAGGTTAGGGTTAGACTTTGGGTTAGGTTTAGGGGTTAATAACTTTAGTATAGTGGCGGCGATGTTGGGGGCAGCAGATTAGGGGTTAATAAGTATAATGTACGTTGCGGCGATGTTAGGGGCGGCAGATTAGGGGTAAATAAGTGTAGGTAGGTTGCGGCGACATTGGGGGCAGCAGATTAGGGGTTAATAAGTGTAGGTAGTTGGTGGCGGTGTCGGGGGCGGCAGATTAGGGGTGTTTAGACTCGGGGTTTATGTTAGGGTGTTAGGCGTAAACATAACTTTCGTTACCCCATAGGAATCAATGAGGCTGCGTTACGGAGCTTTACGCTGCTTTATTGCAGGCGTTAGGCTTTTTTTTAGCCGGCTCTCCCCATTGATGTCTATAGGGAAATCGTGCACAAGCATGTAAAACCAGCTCAAGGCAGCGCTGGTATTTGATTGCGGTATGGAGCTCAATTTTGCTCAACGCTGCTATATTGCCTGCTAATGCTGGGTTTATGAAAACCTGTAATAGCAGTGCTATAGGGAGGTGAGCAGTGGAAATAACTTGCAAGTTAGTACCAAGCTGCTCTTACCGCAAAACTCGTAATCTAGCCGCTAGTTACTTGTCAATGAACTTTTAGAGACACTAATTCACAGAAAATTATAAAACTGGGCAGCTCTTGAATTCAGATTCAAAAAACAAAACAAAACAAAAACTATTTTATGAGTGATAAAAAGAGTTATTATATTGTTTTGTGACAACCATGGGCACACACCTATAAGTTTCTTAAAGAGACATGAAATCCAAAGATTCGGATAGAGCATACAATTTTAAACAACTTTCCAATTTACTTAAATTATTTAATTTGCTTCATTCTCTTGGTATCCTTTGCTGAAAGGTTTATCTAGGTAAGCTCAGGAGCAGCAGAGAACCTAGGTCCTTGCTGCTGATTAGTGGCTGCATATGTATACCGATTGTCATTAGCTCACCCATGTGTTCAGTTAGAAACCAGTAGTGCATTGCTGGAAAGTTGTTTAAAATTGTATTTTCTACCTAAATCATGAAAGAAAATTGTGGGGTTTCATGTCCCTTTAATGTTTGTGGGGTGGAGCTTAATTTCACACATCATGCTTTAAAGCATGGTCAGCAATAGAAGGGAGGTTTTAATCATATGAGAGACAATAGGATCATTACAAGCAGCAAAATATACCAAAGAACAAGGGCCTTCACTTTTCCTTATTATGATACAATCTTTGCTATAGGTTAATGATCTAGTGATATCCACCTGCTTGGCACTTTGTGTGGAACATCAAAATAAATACTAGTTTAAAATATCTAGATTTAGATATTGTTTTTTGTTTTCTATAGGTTCTATAGAATTTTCATCTTTAAGAGAGTGCCTGCGTAGTTTCAATGTAACCTCTAACCTATAATCCACAATAACCTATTCTACCATATTAATTTATTAGAAATAGTATTGAGAATCTGCTCTGAATCTATGAAAAATTACATTTAATTTTTCATATTTTTAACGATTTTTTTTATTAATCAATGACTATATCTAAGAAATATTTATAATCATACATTGCTTTTATTATTTATTTTGCCTGCTTTTTCTTGTCATTTTAATCTGAAAATAGAGAGTTTTGTGATTCGCAAATCGCGGGCTTCACAATTCTAAACCTACCATATATATGTTACCAATTGGCTACAGCAGAGAAGATAACATAAGAACTGTAAAACAATGGATAGTTTGCGAACATAATGACCAAGGCTATCCATTTCTACTATAGTAGTGAGTCCTGATTTGCTGCTCCAAATAAGGCAAAGTAGTGGGTGGAGCTTGATAAATTATTGCAGCAACCAAGGTGATAAAATATTTCAAATATTTAAATCTTACCTATTTTATTTATTTTTTAATACAACAACATTTTAAATTAGGGGGAGATAAAAGGTGAGTTTAAAATCCTCCACTACGCACAAAATATAGAGAAAATAACTCATTGTGAAGTTCATTAACAAATCTAGACAGGCCCAAAGGCTTGTTTCCCACAGAAAACCTCTGAATTACATTGTTTCCAATGCATCAAAAGATTCTGGGTAAGATATGCAAATTAAGTACACAATGACACACCTTTTTACTTCAGTCTGCTTTTCAGCAGATTCCCTTTACGCCAAAGTATCACTGTTCACACAGCTTATAAACTTAGCTAGGGTTAGTGCAGTGATTCATAACCATCCCAGGACAGACTGTTTCGTAGTTGTTGCTACTCATCAGCTGGGAGAAGGTTTGAATCACTGCTGGGTGAAGTTGATTCCGGGCAGAATACAACAACATTTTAAATTAGGGGAGGTAAAAGGTGAGTTTAAAATCCTCCACTACGCACAAAATATAGAGAAAATAACTCATTGTGTAGTTCATTAACAAATCTAGACAGGCCCGAAGGCTTGTTTCCCAGAGAAAACCTCTGAATTACATTGTTTCCAATGCATCAAAGGATTCAGGGTAAGATATGCAAATTAAGTACACAATGACACACCTTTTTACTTCAATCTGCTTTTCAGCAGATTCCCTTTACGCCAAAGTATCGCTGTTCACACAGCTTATAAACTTAGCTAGGGTTAGTGCAGTGATTCATAACCATCCCAGGACAGACTGTTTCATAGTTGTTGCTACTCATCAGCTGGGAGAAGGTTTGAATCACTGCTGGGTGAAGTTGATTCCGGGCAGAATACAACAACATTTTAAATTAAGGGGAGATAAAAGTGAGTTTAAAATCCTCCACTACGCACAAAATATAGAGAAAATAACTCATTGTGTAGTTCATTAACAAATCTAGACAGGCCCAAAGGCTTGTTTCCCACAGAAAATCTCTGAATTACATTGTTTCCAATGCATCAAAGGATTCTGGGTAAGATATGCAAATTAAGTAGACAATGACACACCTTTTTACTTCAGTCTGCTTTTCAGCAGATTCCCTTTACGCCAAAGTATCGCTGTTCACACAGCTTATAAACTTAGCTAGGGTTAGTGCAGTGATTCATAACCATCCCAGGACAGACTGTATCGTAGTTGTTGCTACTCATCAGCTGGGAGAAGGTTTGAATCACTGCTGGGTGAAGTTGATTCCGGGCAGAATACAACAACATTTTAAATTAGGGGGAGATAAAAGGTGAGTTTAAAATCCTCCACTACGCACAAAATATAGAGAAAATAACTCATTGTGTAGTTCATTAACAAATCTAGACAGGCCTGAAGGCTTGTTTCCCAGAGAAAACTTCTGAATTACATTGTTTCCAATGCATCAAAGGATTCTGGGTAAGATATGCAAATTAAGTACACGACACACCTTTTTACTTCAGTCTGCTTTTCAGCAGATTCCCTTTACGCCAAAGTATCGCTGTTCAAACAGCTTATAAACTTAGCTAGGGTTAGTGCAGTGATTCATAACCATCCCAGGACAGACTGTTTTGTAGTTGTTGCTACTCATCAGCTGGGAGAAGGTTTGAATCACTGCTGGGTGAAGTTGATTCAGGGCAGAATATAACAACATTTTAAATTAGGGGGAGATAAAAGGTGAGTTTAAAATCCTCCACTACGCACAAAATATAGAGAAAATAACTCATTGTGTAGTTCATTAACAAATCTAGAAAGGCCCGAAGGCTTGTTTCCCAGAGAAAACCTCTGAATTACATTGTTTCCAATGCATCAAAGAATTCTGGGTAAGAGGAGGATTTTAAACTCACCTTTTATCTCCCCCTAATTTAAAATGTTGTTGTATTCTGCCCGGAATCAACTTCACCCAACAGTTATTCAAACCTTCTCCCAGCTGATGAGTAGCAACAACTACAAAACAGTCTGTACTGAGATGGTTATGAATCACTGCACTAACCCTAGCTAAGTACTGATGAGACATATTTGATTATCTCGCCAGAGTGGAGAGGTTTAGATCACCAGGCTCTAAATGTCTACAAAAAAAGACTGGACATGCCCCTTTAAATATACCCTGGGTTGTCTACTTTTGCAAATGGTATGCCATGATGTGGGTATTTTTAACCCCTGGGTTGCCATACTGTTTCAAAGGCAACATAGGCCCAGAGACTAAAATGGGCAGGCCCCATATTAGGCACTGTAACTTCTGGATACTCCATAAATTATGGACCATAATACCTTTACATGGTGGGGACATTTTATTTGTGGGACATCACTGAACACAAATGTGGGTGTTTTGTAGCAGTAAAACATATAAGGATGAAGATATAATCAGTGAAAGGGGAGTGTTTGTGTGAAAAACCACAAAAAAAATATGAACACTAAAATTTATGTAAATTCCATCCTTTGTTTTGAACCCAGGTCTCTAGATTTCCAGTGTGCAGCGGTCTTGGCTGCTGTTTTGGCCTCTAAGCCACCAGAGGGCTTTGGTTGCCTGAGCATTCTTCGAGTCCTGTTGCCTGAAGCTGCTTGTTCTGCAGCTTCACCTGCTTGCCAGTTGCATGTTATTACAACAATCAGCTTGCTATAAAAGGCAGTCTTTCGGTTCAGTCTGGGCTCTTGCATTGTTAGTCTAACTCTTGTGTTGGTGCATCTGATCCTGTGTTTCCTGTTTCTGCCTGCCAGTATTGTGACCTCAGTTAGTGACCTGTCTATCCTCATGGATTCTTCTCTGGCACTGCAATTTCTAGAACTGTCTTTCTGGCATTGGACCTTGGCTTGCCATTCAGTTATTTTTCCTGGAATTTCTCAGGTACTTCAGCCAACTCAGATTGATTTGTGGCTTTGACCTTTAGCCTCTTAAAGGGACTCCTTCTGTGCCTACTTAATCTATGCAGGAACCTGTCAGTGTATCTGCCTTACAAATGTTATCCTGTTTCTCTGTTTTGGATTAACCTTTTTACAGTTTATCTGATCACCTCGTCTGCAATCCACATTACAAGTGAAACCCTGAGTCTGTCCCTTTTTTTTATTCATTTACTTCTATGGTGGAATGCATGAGAGCACATGCGATATTCTACACAAAAAGCTTATTTATAGCGCAATTAAAGATCGAGCTGTATCGTTAATTAGCCCTCAGCTTGTAATATGGTCCAATATTTATTTCTCACACTTAGATTTTATTCCTATTAAATTATAGTTCAGATATAACATTTTAATGTCAAAAGAAAGCCCTATTTATTCTCTAAAAAAAAACATATATAATAGGTGTAGGTGCACTTAAGTTGAAAGAGATAAATTATGGTTGAACAAACATATAGCTCAAATTCTAGGTTTCGTCTATGTTGAAAACTTGGACAATTGCCTCTTTCCTTAAGAGGTTAATATCCCTTTAAGAGGTTGATACCAGTATTGTATATCAATGATTATTTATGATGTGAGGTGAGGGAATGTTTTGCCCATTATTACCATATTTATAGCGCTCCGTGTTTAGTTTTAGCTCAAGCACATTTTGGAGTGAAAGGCAATGTTTTTTTTATGTTAGTTTGCTTATGTTATTAAGATATCTCACAGTAATTAAACACATTCATATTAGATTTCTATATTGGCTATATTATATACAAAATATTTATTTTTGTTTAGGTTTATTATAGTATAATTAAAAAGTGTTATCTAAGTTGAAGTAATTTGAATTTGTGGGGTTGTGATTTGGGCAAATTTAGCAAATAGGTGAAGATTCTGCAGATAATTTCCTAAGTTATTTAACAGATGTAATGCAGGCAAATTGAACTTCTAATGGGTTCCTTTACTTTTATGTTTCCATGGTAACATACAGTTTAATTGATTTCATTATCTTTAACTGTCTTATCTGGTTTTCTTTTTTATAGCAGAAGCAAAATGTGAGGTTGGTTGATGTTGACTCAACCACAGAGCATTATCTTTTAATATTATGTTTATTTCAGGAGAAGATATTGAATTTAACATTTAAAGCTTCATAGACTTTTGGTTATTGATAGAACTTGCTACTGATTTCAACAAGACCAGTGGAGCACAACAGACATTTTGGATGTAGGAGCAAGAGGTGAAGATACTGAGTGGAGGAATCAGAAGTGCTTAATAAATTAGATAACAATTAAAATGAATCCTGGACAATACAGTTAGCCAATGAGAGGATAGCATGGACAGTGTATTTGAGGTAAGGTTAACAGTAAATAAAGACAGCGGCACCCCATGGCCAAGTACCATTTATAACTCCAAAGTATTATGGCGAAAATATGTAGTACACTCACAAACAAGAAGGCACCACCAGGTGCTTGTAGCACAGACTGGGACCTCTCAGCTACCCAGCTGACTGGTCTCCCCATCATAGAAGGATCTAATCTCTAATTCCATTGAAGCTGGACACAGCAAGAACCAAGTGACCAACTGATCTCCCCGTCACTGCAAAATCTGGTCTCCAACTCCAGTGATGCTGGATGCAGCAAGCACCAAACAAACAACTACTTGCTATGAGAGAATACTGGTAAAATGAATAGAAGATGAAAAATTAGCAAGCATATGCAATAATAAAATTTACACTTATTAATACATATGTAAAAACCAGTGACACATTTCTCAGTCGTATCATCAGGCTGATACAAAAATGATGGAACACTTGCTACTTAAAGACAAACAGTATGGCTACTTAATTACAATCTAAATGAAAACATCTGTGTGGTACCCTGAAAGCCACTCCTTAATACAAGAGAATCTTATGAAGTATAAAACCTAAACTACATATTGAATCAAACAAAATAAATCAAAGGGGTGATTCTATATAAAATATATAAAAATCAATATCCCCATAAAAAGTATGCCAATGTACAGTTCACCGTGAGTCCCAGACCAGACCCCTTCTGCTATAGGTGTGAACCAACAACATGGAGCTCAAAGCACCACCTATCATGATTCATGGTGAGCCATAGGAGGTGATAGGTGGTGGTGCTTAGAAGCAAAGGGAAAGAAAACTCTAAAAATGTAGATAATATGTGGATAGAAATCTATTTAGACATTTTAAATATTCTTGCATATAATCCATTTATTTAGATTTTACAACAGGATGTAAAACTGGTCTTTAAGACCTGATTTCTCACTGCTGATAAGAGGATCGACCACAGACCAGCAAGAACTGTGATGCTTATCCCACTGCAATATTAATCATATTTCATGTTGTTAGTTATCAGATTGGTTTTGTTGGCATATAAGAGCAATAGGAACAAAACAGGAGAGGAACCGCTGTGTGTAAAAAGTAAATATTTATTTCAAAATAGTCTAAAATTGGGAGGCATCCCAAACATGTGGACGAAAAGCTGCTGCTAACATGTTTCGGCCATGGTGGCAGTAGTCATAGCATACAGAAGAGTTACAAAGGTGTTGGTTAAAACAGGTGAAAATCCACCTGATTGGTTACACATAAAATAAAGTAACGCCCAAATGAAACAAGCTAGTACCATTAACTCCTTGTTGCCCAAATACCCTTATGAAGCAACCTTAAAGGAAGCAAGCAAATGTAAGGGCTATAAGGAAACAAAAGGGTAATGTTGTTATTTACAGTGAATAAGAATACATATGACACAGCACAAAATGTAATAAAGAGGTAAAGAGGGTAAATAAAACCATTGCAAATGAACACATGACATAAGAGTATCTATGTAAATGAAATAAGTAAATGAATCAATAGGTATATAACTTTTACAATCTTAAACGCTGGAAGAGTAGAACATTATCCAAGAGTACTCTATTTAGTATAAGCTAGGTCTTGCTCATTGTATACTTTTCATGTCCCAACAGGACATTTTTAAAGTAATGGGAGTAACTGAATAGATCTGATAATATCCTAATATCATCACATGCCATATTTTCACTGTTAACCTTCCCAATTGAAGCAGTATAAAAATACACAAAAGTCACAAATATCTGTGCCTAGTTATACTAGATAAACAGAAAAGACCCTGATGTAAACCTGAATACTAAAACATAAGATGAACATATAAATGAATGTGAATGTGTATATGAAATTATGAAAATTATGAAAGTATACTCAAACCATATTATCATTAAACCAATACAATAAAATGTAATACTAGGGCAGAGCTTATTCCCAAAAGTTAATGAGATTGTATTTTGAGTTGAGACCGTGAGGTGTTCTGGTCTTCAAATGGAATATCCAGAACATCTCACGCTTGGCCAAAATGCTATCAATATCCCCTCCTCTTTTAGGAGCAACCACCTTCTCAATGGCAACCCACCTAAAGGTGTCCAATTTGCCTTTGTGAACAGTTGCAAAATGTTGTACAAGTAAGGAGGTGGATTTCCCTCTTTCCAGAGAGGAAATATGTTCCCTGATGCGTGTGTTAATATCTCTGGTCGTAAGTCCAGAATATTGAATATTGCACTTGATGCAAGTTATTAAATAAATAACACCAGTATGAGTGCAATTCAAACAAGCTTTGATATCAAAGGATTTACCGGTGACAGCGGAGGTAAAGGTGTTTGTTAATTGAACATAGTCACAAGGTCGGCATTTACAATGCCGACACCTATACATCCCTTTGTGGGATAACCAAGAACTCTCAGGCCTGTCAACTTGTTTGAGTTGGGTAGGAGACAAGATATTACCTAGGGTACGACCCTTCTTATAGCTATATCTGATCCCTTTCTGTACAGCATCTTTAAGCTGATCATCAGCCACTAGCAACGGAAAATGTTTCTTGATGATACTGCATATACTAGAATATTGGTCACTGTATGTGGTCACAAAGTTAACACCCTGAAATTGGGATAGTATACCTTGGGTTCCTTGATGTGACTACTACTATATTTGCGTTCTTTGAGCCTTTGAGCTAGGACCTCTGCCACCTTGTGATAGTCAGCCTCCCTACTGCAATTCCTCTTGAGTAGAGAGAATTGGCCTTTGGCCACAGCATATGATATACTTTTAGGGTTTGCATGCAGTAGTGAATTGCCCGAGATGGGCTTCCTATATACTTAAGTATGTATACAGCCACCTGCATCCCCCTCAAGGCTCAAATCAAGGAACGTGATGACATGTGGATCATATTCAAATGTAAATTTTAGATCACAATCATTATCATTGAGATAATCCACAAATTCCTTGATAAGTTCCATAGGTCCTGCCCATATGATCAACGGATCATCAATGAACCACTTAAAAAAGCGTATATGTCTCCTGAAGGGATTGTCATCTCCAAAGATGCGGCACAACTCCCACCAGCCAAGATAGAGATTGGCGTAGGAGGGGGCAAATTTGGTCCCCATAGCTGTGCCGCACCTTTGGAGATAGCAAGTACCCTCAAAGGAGAAAAAATTGTGAGTTAGAAGAAATTCAAGGACCCGGAGGATGTAGGCCTGAAAATCAAGAGTATATTCAGTTGAATGTGTCAAATGAAACTTGACTGCCTCAATCCCCTTGGAGTGCGGGATGGACGAATATAAAGAGACAGCATCAATGGTTAACCAACAATAAGCTGTGTCCCATTCCACACTACCAAGGAGATTGAGGATGTGTTTTGAATCCCTAGTGTAGGAAAGCAGATTCGTCACTATGGGCTGCAACAGGGCATCAAGCCATTGGGATAGGCGTTCCAATAAAGAATCCACCCCACTGACTATGGGGCGTCCCTTGATGTTGAGTAGCGATTTATGGACCTTTGGAAGGTGGTGGAACATGGGCATCTTGGGGAAAGAAACTTCCAGATAGTGTGCCGTATCGGTATCAATATACCCATGTTCCAAACCATCATCCAAAATGTCCTTAACTCCCCTCTTAAATTTGTTAGTGGGATTATAAGATAACTCCTCATAATCATTTGTGTTCCTTATCTGACGTAGGGCCTCTGAGACATAATCTGTGCGATTCATCACAACCACCATACCGCCCTTATCTGCGGGGCATATTTGTCATGCATATACCTTTAAGGAGATTGATCACCTGCTTGCATCCTCCCTATAAAGCCTTACATTTCCCATAATTCATTGCTTGGTAATTTGAATCCTTGCTAGATTCACTAGCTGCTCTTTTGCCCAGTCGTTTCCTGAATTGAGGATTATCCTTTTGTATCTTTATCTCCCATTCGGATACAACATATCATTTCTTGCTAATACTGTGAGTATTTTGGGACTTCCACTCAGAAAGACTTTTACTCTAACTGCATAATTCTACAAATATGTGTAACTACGAACTAAAGGGATCATTCTAAACTTGTTGCAAATGTTACCTATCTAACTTCATCAGCTAACCCCCTGGTTCAGCTGCACAGCTTCAGTTGCAATTACCATTGTTTTTCAGTCTCACTATTTCCTTCCACTGTAGTGCCGGATCTACTTTTCTGTGTTGCAGTCACACAGCCTGCTCTCTCCACTCTGTCTCAGAGCAGCACCGGAGTATAACATTCCTCTCACTCTCTCTCGATCTGTTCAAGTCTCTAAGTTAAAAATTAACAAAAGTAAGTACCGGACTTACAGTTAATCCTATCACTCTGTCATATATGCAGACTTAAGTTATGTGTACACATTGGTTAACCATTTCAGAAATGTTCACTCTTAATTACCTTTACAATGTAACTTACCTTGTAACAATTGTTGCTGTTAAATAGTGTGCTGCCAGAAGTGATTTACCAGTCTAGTTCTTATAAACACTTCTAAAACACTACTTATATAGTAATTGCTTGCTTCACAAATTCTGGATTATTTCAGTCATATTTCAGATCTGAATCAAGCTACAAAAAACATAATTTGAACGCATAAACATATGTTAACCAAGTTCTTTGTATCTCTCATCTGCAAAAATAGATCCAACACTGCTGCTTAGCATTACATATTACCAAGCCTAAAAAATGGATCCTGCAGATATCACTACACACATGCAAAACCTTTCACAGAGAGTTGACCAATTAGGACAAGGTTTAAGGGAATTGCAGATACAAAATGAAACATTGAGAACAGTAATTAAAGATACTGTAACTACAAAATCTGCTACTACAGATTCACATCCTGAACTCATTGTAAGCCCCCCAGACAAGTTTTATGGGGATAGATCTCAATTTCGTAGTTTTACAAATGCATGTTATTTGTTATTTGATTTAAAACCCAGATCTTACTATAATGACAGACAAAAGGTTCTCACAGTTATTTCTTTTTTACGTGCTGAACCAAGAGCATGGGCAAATACATTCTATGAGACGAATGATCCTATTCTAAATTCATTAGACTCCTTTTTTGCAGCCATGGCAAATCTGTATGATGATCCGCAAAAACAATAATTTGCGATCATTAAAACAACTAAAAAGGCCAGTAGAGGAGTATATTTCAGATTTCAAAAGATGGGCTATGGATAGCGAATGGAACAATATAAGTTTAAAAAACCAATTTCGGTTAGGCTTGTCTGAAGCTTTAAAAGACGAGTTAGCTAGAACAGAGCTCCCTGAAACTTTAGAAAACCTCATGACACTATCGATATCAATTGATAGGAGATTGAGAGAGAGGAAAAAAGAGAGGGGGATAGTAGACATACCCAAACATAAACAGTATATACCCACACAAAAATCCTCAGAAGAACCAGTGGACATTGGCGTGGTTAGAGGACCACTTACACCAGAAGAAAAGGCCAGAAGGAAGCTGAACAATCTATGTCTGTATTGTGGATCAAAAGCACATGGATTGAAAGACTGTCCTAATCTCTTAAAGAATAAAAGAGGTAAAATACACCAGAATTATTCAATGTTCAATTCTCATATTGCTACTTCCCATTACTGTTCTCTTTCTGTTATTTTACAGTGGGACCATCATCAGATTAAGGTTCAAGCCATCATTGATTCTGGCGCATCTAGTGCTTTCATTGATTGTTCTGTTGTTAACATTAATAAAATACCCACTATAAAAAAATCTTCTCCGGTTGTTTTGCGGGTTTTTGATGGCACTTCCTCCTCATACGGACCTATCACTACACATACCATACCACTTCTTGTTTCAACTCATGAAGGGCATAGTGAGTATTTATCCTTTGATGTTACTACCTCACCTCTATTCCCTATAGTACTAGGGTTGAATTGGTTGCGTACACATCAACCCCATATACAATGGTCTGACCTATCACTCACATTTCCTTCACAATATTGCAAAAAGCATTGTTATTCTCACTGTAATTTATCGGTAACTAATACTGAGACCATTCCTAAAGTATACCATAACTATCTAGATGTGTTTGATAAAAAAGAAGCGGAGACACTTCCTCCGCATAGGAGTTATGACTGTCCAATTGAACTCCTACCTGGTTCCCCAATTCCGGTTGGACGTATTTACCCTTTCTCACAGCCTGAGTTAAAAGATTTAAAGCAATATCTTGATGAAAACCTCAAAAAAGGGTTTATCACACCCTCAACCTCTCCAGCAGGGGCTGGGATGTTCTTTGTTCGGAACAAAGATGAGATGATACACTAAGACCTATTATAGATTACAGGGTTCTGAATAAAGTTACTAGGAAAAACAGGTACCCCCTCCCACTCATCCCTGAATTACTGGAAAGACTATCCTCTGCTAAAATATACACCAAATTAGATCTCAGAGGTGCCTATAATTTGGTTAGGATACGTAGTGGGGATGAATGGTTAACAGCGTTCCGTACCAGGTATGGCCTATTTGAGTACAGGGTCATGCCATTCGGGCTTTGTAATGCCCCTGAGACTTTTCAGTTTTTTGTTAATGATATTTTTCATGACCTTCTAGATGTATATATGATCATCTACCTAGATGATATCTTGATCTATTCACAAACTTTAGATCAACATATTCAACATGTCAGGACTGTATTGGAGAGGTTAAGAAGGCATCAATTATTCGCAAAGCCCGAGAAGTGTTTATTTCATGTCACAGAATTGTCCTTTCTTGGTTATCGGATTAGTCCACAGGGTATTAAAATGCAAGATGACAAGGTGTCCACCATCACCAATTGGCCAACACCCACATCTAAAAAACATGTCCAAAAATTTCTTGGATTTTCTAATTTTTATAGGAAATTCATCAGTGGATTTTCCTCCATTGTGAAACCACTCACTAGATTAACAGGAAAAAATACAAAATTCATTTGGACCACTGAAGCTGAAGACGCCTTTCAGTTACTAAAAAACAAATTCACTACTGCACCTATATTGCACTTCCCGGATCATACTTTGCAATATGTTCTCGAGGTTGATGCAAGTGACTACGCAGTCAGTGCTATCTTATCACAGAGACAGTCTATAGAGTCACCTCTACATCCAATAGCCTTTTATTCCAGAGCTATGACAACTTCTGAATTAAATTACCCCATAGGGGAAAAAGAGCTCCTTGCCATAAAAACCTCTTTGGAGCATTCGAGGCACCTTCTAGAAGGCACAGAGAAACCGATAGTAATCTATACTGATCACAAGAACATCGAGTATCTACAAACAAATAGAACTCTCTCCGCGAGACAAGTTCGTTGGAGTCTATACTTCGCTAGATTCCATTATATCATCGTTCACCGTCCAGGTTCTCGTAATGGAAAAGCTGACGCTCTGTCTCGACTGCCTGTCTCTCTAGCATCACTTTCTAAACCCTCAACTGTAATACCGACAGAACAAATCATTGCCTTAAATAGCACCATTCAGGACCAAATACGTACTGCCCAAGAAAATTATACCGACCTTCCTCGTTTGTCCCTGAGAAAGGATACTGATAATCTGCATTATCATGATGATCTCTTATATATTCCTCCATCTGAACAAGACAAGGTAATCCATCTAGTACATGATACACTACTTGCTGGACATCCTTGCATTAAGAAAACAGCGGAACTTCTACAACGCTCTTTTTGGTGGCCTAGGATGATTGACAAGATTTCTGCTTACATTAGATCATGTCCTACCTGTGTTCAAACTAAACCTCAGAAACATAAACCATATGGGTTGCTTCTATCTTTACCCATACCCTCTTCACCATGGCCTGAAGTAGCTATGGACTTTATCGTCGAATTGCCTAAATCCTCTAATCACACCACAATCCTCGTTGTCGTAGACCATTTCACTAAAATGGCACATTTTATTCCTACGTCTAAATTACCTTCAGCTTCTTTAACTACTCAATTGTTCCTCACCAACATTGTAAAACTACATGGACTTCCTAAATCAATTACTACAGACAGAGGATCCCAATTTACATCCAGATTCTGGAGACAATTGTGCACAACTCTTGGGATCACAAGGAACCTATCCTCTGCCTACCACCCACAATCCAACGGTCAGACAGAAAGGGTAAATCAGGTACTTGAGCAATATTTAAGATCTTATTGTTCTCACCAACAAACATCCTGGTTTGATTACCTACCCTATGCTGAGTTCACATATAATAACACAATCAACTCATCTACTAAATACACTCCATTTTTTGCGAATTATGGATTCAATCCTGCCTTTCATCCATTTTCAAATCATTCAAGCAACTTAGTGTCTGTTCAAGAACTCACTAACAGCCTCTCGCAGATCCACACCAACCTCAAAACTAATATCGCTGAAGCTCAAGGACAACAGAAACATTACTACGATCTTAGACATAGTAAACCACCTGAGTACAAAAGGGTGATAAAGTTTGGTTGTCAACCAAACATCTACGATTAAATGCTCCCAGTAAGAAAATTACTTCCTTATTCATTGGTCCCTATCAAATTACTTGTGTAATTAACAGTAATGCTGTTACATTGGATCTCCCTACTGAATTACGAATTCATCCGACGTTTCACGTCTCCTTACTGAAGCCCTATACTCTCATTAGGGGTGAACCATTACCACTCAAACATTCTGTTATCACTGATCAACTTGACTATGAGGTCGCTGACATTTTGGACTCAAGAAAACGAGGGAGACTTCTTGAATACTTGGTTCATTGGAAGGGTTACTCTCATGATGAGGACTCCTGGGAACCCTCCACGAATCTTTCTGCCGATCGCTTGGTTGCCTTGTTTCATAACAGACACCATGATAGACCCTCTCCTTGAACCCCGGAGGGTTTCCTTTTCAGTGGGGGTATTGTCATGCATATACCTTTAAGGAGATTGATCACCTGCTTGCATCCTCCCTATAAAGCCTTAGCTTTCCCATAATTCATTGCTTGGTAATTTGAATCCTTGCTAGATTCACTAGCTGCTCTGTTGCCCAGCCGTTTACTGAATTGAGGATTATCCTTTTGTATCTTTATCTCCCATTCGGATACAACATATCATTTCTTGCTAATACTGTGAGTATTTTGGGACTTCCACTCAGAAAGACTTTTACTCTAACTGCATAATTCTACAAATATGTGTAACTACGAACTAAAGGGATCATTCTAAACTTGTTGCAAATGTTACCTATCTAACTTCATCAGCTAACCCCCTGGTTCAGCTGCACAGCTTCAGTTGCAATTACCATTGTTTTTCAGTCTCACTATTTCCTTCCACTGTAGTGCCGGATCTACTTTTCTGTGTTGCAGTCACACAGCCTGCTCTCTCCACTCTGTCTCAGAGCAGCACCGGAGTAAAACGTTCCTCTCACTCTCTCTCGATCTGTTCAAGTCTCTAAGTTAAAAATTAACAAAAGTAAGTACCGGACTTACAGTTAATCCTATCACTCTGTCATATATGCAGACTTAAGTTATGTGTACACATTGGTTAACCGTTTTAGAAATGTTCACTCTTAATTACCTTTACAATGTAACTTACCTTGTAACAATTGTTGCTGTTAAATAGTGTGCTGCCAGAAGTGATTTACCAGTCTAGTTCTTATAAACACTTCTAAAACACTACTTATATAGTAATTGCTTGCTTCACAAATTCTGGATTATTTCAGTCATATTTCAGATCTGAATCAAGCTACAAAAAACATAATTTGAACGCATAAATATATTATGTTAACCAAGTTCTTTGTATCTCTCATCTGCAAAAATAGATCCAACACTGCTGCTTAGCATTACAGTATTACAATAGAATCGTTTTGTTGTAAAGCTTTCAAAGCATCATTCTGTGATTTAGTGAGATTATGTATTATAGGTAATATAAGAGCAATAGACAGAAACAATGCTGAAGATAAACCTAAGCAGTGGCGCTAAAATAAGGATTCTGGTACGATCGTTGAAATAAGGATTCTGATGTGATGAGTTATCTGAAGAGAGAGATGTTAGGTTGAGAGTTGTAGTTCAAGAAATAGAAGCTGGTTATTTGCTTTACTCATTTCTAAAAGGTGGGGGGGGGGCAGAAAAAATATATTTAAAATGAATGTCAACTCATCCATACCTGTTTACGCCATATGTTACATTGATACAATTTAGGGGGACTTTCATTCATCGTTTTTGCAGATCCTATATGTGAAAGTTATTAGATACCTTTGAATATGCATTTTTCGATAGCGCTTCCTCTGCCCATCATTTTGCCCCTCTTTTTGTTAGTGATTGACATCAATGTTTGCCAATGCGGTTTTCCCTCCCCGGGCTTTCAGCCACTTTTTTTAAACATCTTGTGCTTCTTCTGCACATGCGTTAGAATAGAATCTACTGTTTCCAAACGTGCTTCCTGAGGAGTACCTCTCAAGCAGAGACTTCGGTTTGAAAATGCATGCGCAGATTGATTTCATCGCATTTTTAATGCATGCGCATGGTAAGGGAGCATACTAATTATGTTAGCACAAAAATCTAAAAAGTAACATTTTGCATTTGCTATTAAAGTAACCAGCTAAAACGATTATCAATTATAAACCACATGAATTAAGCATGAAATGAAAATATTTGTTTTTTTACCCATCAGATAATAAACATGTTAGCTTACTTTTAACAAGATCATTTTTCTTCAGCAAGTTCGGCAACAATAAATGACTGTATGGAATGGGAGGCCCAAGGCTTTTTCAAAGGTAAATGTGGCTCCATGTAAGATTATCATACAAAATAAACTCACTGTCAACATTGTATAATATATTCTAGGTAGCTGCAAGGCACACACTTGCTGAGATCTACAGGAGGTGCAGATACTCCTTACATCCTTAGGAGAATCTTTTTAAAGTTATAATATATTCTCCATTGTCTTGTGAAACATATGGGAGTAGGTGGATTTACTTAAAAATTGTGATTCATAACAACAAAGACTAAAAAAATAGACACTAACTGTCCATGTGTAATCAGTATCTCCCAGGTTGTTTCTATAGAAACAAATGTCTTTACAGACGATCACATTCGAATGGCTTTGATCTAAAAATAAATATGAATAGTATAAATACATATAACCGTAATAGAATGGGACTTGCAAACCACTAGAGCAATACTACATAACCATCCAAGTAAAGCTAGCCCTTCTTATCTAAGGTCAATTGCAAAGGTCTTTATAAGAAATGATTGAGACTTTTCCCTCTTATCTTACTTTGCAGTTGCACAGACAGCCACCTCATCTCCATGCTCTGAAGGGGACTGGCAATAATGTATAACATTTGCAACAGGCACTGTGTCTATTCAGTTTTTCAGTGCATTCCAGGCTGCAGTTTAAAATCACAAGAGCTACAAAACAAGTATATTGCAAGAGAAAAAAATCTAAAAGTTCTAAATAATAATGTGTGTCAATTACTGAGTACTAAAAATCAGATATTTAATGTAAGAAAACATTGAGAAAGCCCTTGGCTGCAAGAGACAGCTGCACTGCATTGTGTAGCAAATATGGTACAGGTCTATATGGCATGGCTGACAATAGGTTAAAATAGATACATGTTCGATTAGAAGCATGGGCATCTGCATGCATCTTTATATAGGGGTGTGTGCAAAACGTGAACATTTCCCTGAACAAAATAATGTAATTGACAATATATGCGCTAGGAGAGAATTGTACACATGAGCGGCATATCTATATTTAGCTATCTTTCTATATATCTATATATAAAAATTAAAAAAAAAATAATATATATATATATATATATATATATATATATATATATATGTACAAAGAGATCAGTACTCACCAGCAAAGCAACCACTCTGTGCACGGCCTGTAAATATCCAAAGGAAAAAGGGGCTGGGGATCAGGATCCGGTGTGTATCCTCAGTTGTCCACAACACTTAAGCCAGCACGACGATATTTTAATAATCACCTTTAATGTATCAAAACATAACGTTTCGGCCTCACACGGAGGCCTTGATCACATTTAAAAAACATGCCTGTGATGTTTTGATACAGTAAATGTGATTATTCAAATCTCTTTGTGCTGGCTTAAGTGTTGTGGACAACTGAGGAAACACACCGGATCTTTATATATATATATATATATATATATATATATATATATATATATATATATATATATAGACACACATATATACAAAAAGTTCATGAAAATAATCAGTGACATTATAGTAACCAAACAGCAACATGGAACCATAATTTCATATATACGGCAATCACAAACTATTTAAGATTTGCATATTCAAAGGTTACAAGCAAAAACTGCAGTTAACTATGCTGTGCCGTAATAATGGCCATACTCAAACTGAAACACACTTTCCCACTGACATATCATGCAAATTATCATATAACCACCTGATGGTATGGTGAATCTGACTACGGGTCCCTAGTTGGTACACACCGCAACCGCACACAACACTCTACCAGGCCAGAAAACCTGGAAGTACAGGGGAGGAGCACAGAATGGGAAACACCACGTCACTAGCGTATACGTTACCATGGTGACCCGAGATGTAAACACCGAACTGACCGGTGCTGGGACATTGCACAATGATGCTCACACAACACTAACCAAACAGAGTATTACATATAGGTGCCCAGCCTGATGCATTAAACTTGAGTTAGGATAATAGCCTAATGTGTTAAATCAACAAGTTTGGAACGGCAATAAGTAGAAGGTGGCTAAAATTGTGTCATTGGTATAATACACTGATTGATGTGCCAAGCACACTATAGTTAGAAATGACTAGTCAGGGAATTCTTAACTTCTATTACTCATAAGAAGGGTTATCAGCTCAGATCATAGGAATCCTATAAAAACTTCAAAGGCACTACCAATCTCATAATCGTATTGAATATAAAATTTAAAATTTCAAAATTTAAGACACACAAGAAACTGCATTGTAAGCATGTCAGTAGGGACAACTTGCTAGAGCTAGTTGTCTGATGGTAGCCTATGGGTAAAAATTTGCCAGGGATGTTAACAACTACTACACTGGGTTCAAAAGTGGAAAAGAACTAATCTCCTATCTAACTAATCAAAAGCTCCTTCGATCCACATAGCCAGAATTCTAGAAATAAAACATTATTGCGACTGGTTTCACAAGATATTACACATATGGAACGAAATTCCGCAACAACTTATCTGAGGTGGAGAAACAAGCACTAATTTCACTATCTTCTGATCCAGATATAGTGATTAGGACGGTGGATAAAGGGGGGTTGTGGTGTGTACCAACTAGGGACCTGCAGTCAGATTCACCATACCATCAGGTGGTTATATATGATAATTTGCACGATATGTCAGTGGGAAAGTGTGTTTAAGTTTGTGTATGTCCATTATTACGGCACAGCATAGTTAACTGCAGTTTTTGCTCGAAACCTTTGAATATGCAAATCTTAAATAGTTTGTGATTGCCGTATATATGAAATTATGGTTCCATGTTGTTGTTTGTTTCATGAAGTTTTTGTATATATTGTCTTGACATGTCAATATTATGATCACTGTTTACTATTGTCAAAAGGTTGTTATCATGACTCCATTTTGGCGTTTTTTTGGTCTTAATTGGGGGGAGGGGTTTACTATGTTTGTTTGCTATATATTGGATGAGATGTCATTACACTGTGTCTGAGGAAGGGGATACTTTGTCCCCGAAATGTTACTATATTGTTACAGTAAAAAGTGTGTTTAAAAAAGACCAGTGAGTGCAAGTTTTTGTTACTTCTGTTTATCCAGTACCAGCACCCTGGCGGTTCAGCTGTTAAGTGAGAGTGCTCTCCTGTGTTCTTTTATATATATATGCACACACACACACAATCACACACACATACACAGTCCAGAAAGAAAGGCACTCACCAGGTCTTGAAATACAAAGATAACTTCTTTATTATTAAGGTGACGTTTCAAAGTCTCCCTAGTCCTCAAACCAATAAGTTTACAAATAAAGTGATTTACCAAACTTAAATAAACCCGACATCCCCACCCGCGGCGCCACTAGCAAACAACCGGAAGTCCCAGTGATCACGTTGTAATGCTTTATGTCATTGATCACTATGGGCGCCTAGCGGCGCCGCAGGTGGGGATGCCGGGTTTATTTAAGTTTGGTAAGTCACTTTGTTTGTATTTCAAGACCGGGTGAGTGCCTTTCTTTCTGGATTGTGTATATTTTTAAAGTGCACCCCGGGCAAAATTGTGTATTTCTAACTACTGTAAGTGCTGTACCTCCTATGACTGTATAGGTGGCAGCCTTAGACCTGGGGGGCAAACCCATTCAAGTGGCCCATTGCACCACTGAATCAGCTCACAGCCACATAACCCACAGCAGGCCACAGCCAGCAGGACCCACAACCAGAAGGACCTACCACAGGCCACAGCAGGACCCACAACCAGCAGAACCCACCACAGGCCACAGCAGGACCCATCGCCAGCCAGGGGATTTTTTTCCAGGGGTTAAAGGAAAGCTTTTGAGCAGCTTTTACTGCAATGATTTTAAACCAATTTTTTTTAAATGTTTTTTTTAGCACATTTATTGCCTCTTTAAAAATATGGTGACCATGTAGGCTGGTAGAATTGAAGGTCTGTATACACCAGATTTACAACTAAATAAAAAAAAAATCTAAAATGTCTTCTAAACTAAATAAGCCTACAGTTAGAGTAATCACACGTTACCTATTATTTCTTATGCTGCATGGAGTATGTGCAGCCCTCATGTACACTTCAAGCTATGTTGCTTTCATATTTAAATTACTGATATCTCATATTAACACCTTGACTGCTACAATCACCGGATACCAATGAGACACAAAGAGCAGCCCCACATGTATTGTAACCTAATAAACAGTAAATAATATAATATATGAATGTACATACAAAGTAATCACTGCATCCCACACCAGCGCTACTACCCTGAGGTTGGCACCATAGTGCTCGGTAATATGCAGGTCCTCCACTAGAAATTTTGGGGCCCCTTACTAAAGCAGTGTCCAGGTCCCCCCCCCCCCATACTTTGGCCAAAATAATATCAAGGCTGCCACCATGTCAAGGTAGATTCTAGCAAAGGGAAAATAAAAGACTTTCTAATATTTTTTTTATTTACATATAGTAAACAAGAGTCCTTTAGTTTCTTTCAAAATATTTTATTACATTTTCATTATAAAGCTACAGCATTGCGCCTCTCAGCACACAACAAGTCATAGGAGACTTACAAACAGGATCGGGAGGTCCGATGTGAGTTAGTTAAGGGGCACCCTATGGCCTCTAGTTATCAAGCCGTCAACCTCAAATACGCTGGAATTCCGCAGCGTATTTGTGGCTTGCTGATTCGCCTAAGTTATCAAGCCCTACACACCGGCAAAAGTAGAATTTAGTGACATAAGCTTCGATCCGCCGGACTCAGTCCGACACAGATCGACTCTTACAGTCACTCCAGATGTTCCGAACACAAGTTCGGCACAATCTGACTACTTTTGGGAGTTATCAAAAAACTAGCAGGTATGCTTGGCACTTTTCCGGCCCAGCGTACCTGGTTTTCAATCCGCTGCCCTGGAGGCGGCGGATCCCATAGGAATCAATGGGAGTCTGACCATAGCGAAAGTTCATGTTCGCTGCTGCCCGACATCCCATTGATTCCTATGGGAGCTGTCTACACCTAACACCCTAGCATGTACCCCGAGTCTAAACACCCCTAATCTGTCCCCCCCTACACCGCCACAACTAAATAAATGTATTACCCCTAAACCGCCGCTCCCGGACCCCACCGCAACTATAATATATATGTTAACCCCTAAACCGCCTCTCCTGGACCCCGCCGCCACCTACATAATACCTATTAACCCCTATCTTGTATCCTGCCCCCCTTACACCGCCGCCACTATAATACATTTATTAACCCCTATCCTGCCCCCCCTACACCGCCGCCACTATAATAAATTTATTAACCTCTATCCTGCCCCCCCACACCGCAGCCACTATAATAAATTTATTAACCCCTATCCTGCCCCCCTACACCTCTGCCACTATAATAAATTTATTAACCCCTATCCTGCCCCCCCTACACCACCGCAGCTATAATAAAATTATTAACCCCTAAACCTAAGTCTAACACTAACTCTAACACCCCCTAACTTAAAAATTAATTAAATACATCTAAATAGTATAACTCTTATTAACTAAATTAATCCTATTTAAAAATAAATACTTACCTGTAAAATAAACCCTAAGATAGCTACAATATAAATAATAATTATATTGTATCTATTTTAGGATTTATTTTTATTTTACAGGCAAATTTCAATTTATTTTAACTAGGTACAATAGCTATTAAATAGTTTATTTTAACTAGGTACAATAGCTATTAAATAGTTAATAACTATTTAATAGCTACCTAGTTAAAATAAAGAGAAATTTACCTGTAAAATAAAAACTAACATAAGTTACAATTACACCTAACACTACACTATACTTTAATAAATGAATCCTATTTAAAACTAAATACTTACCTGTAAAATAAACCCTAAGATAGCTACAATGTAATTAATAATTACATTGTAGCTATTTTAGGATTTATATTTATTTTACAGGTAATTTTGTATTTCTTTTAGCTAGTTAGAATAGTGATTAAATAGGTATTAACTATTTAATAACTACCTAGCTAAAAGAAATACAAAATTACCTGTAAAATAAATCCTAACCTAAATTACAATTAAAACTAACACTACACTATCATTAAATTAATTAAATAAATTACCTACAAATAACTACAATTAATTAAATAAACTAACTAAAGTACAAAAAAAAAAAAAAAAACTAAGTTACAAAAAATAAAAAAATAAGTTACAAATATTACAACAATTTAAAGCTACTTACACCTAATCTAAATCCCCCTAATAAAATAACAAAGTCCCCCAAAATAAAAAAAATGCCCTACCCTATTCTACATTAAAAAGTTGACAGCTCTATTACCTTACCAGCCCTTAAAAGGGCCTTTTGTGGGGCATGCCCCAAAGAATTCAGCTCTTTTTCCTGTAAAAAAAATACAACCCCCCCAAACATTAAAACCCACCAGCCACATACCCCTAATCTAACCCAAACCCCCCTTAAATAAACCTAACACTACCCCCCTGAAGATCATCCTACCTTTAGCCGTCTTCAGCCAGCCGTCCACCGATGGAAAAGAAGAAGACATCTGGAGCAGCAGAAGTCATCATCCAAGGGGCGCTGAAGAAGTCTTCCATCCGATTGAAGTCATCATCCAGGCGGCGTCTTCAATCTTCATCCATCCGGAGAGGAGCGGAGCCATCTTCAGACGAGCCGACGCGGAGCCATCTTCTTCCACCGACGACTTCCCGACGAATGACGGTTCTTTTAAGTGACGTCATCCAAGATGGCGTCCCTCGAATTCCGATTGGCTGATAGGATTCTATCAGCCAATCGGAATTAAGGTAGGAAAAATCTGATTGGCTGATTAAATCAGCCAATCAGATTGAAGATCAATCGGATTGGCTGATCCAATCAGCCAATCAGATTGTGCTTGCATTCTATTGGCTGTGCCGATCAGCCAATAGAATGCAAGCTCAATCTGATTGGCTGATTGGATCAGCCAATCCGATTGGACTTCAATGTGATTGGCTGATTTAATCAGCCAATCAGATTTTTCCTACCTTAATTCCGATTGGCTGATAGAATCCTATCAGCCAATCGTAATTCGAGGGACGCCATCTTGGATGACGTCACTTAATGGAACCGTCATTCATCGTTCAGTCGTCGGTGGAAGAAGATGGCTCCGCATCGGCTCATCTGAAGATGGCTCCGCTCCGGATGTATGAAGATTGAAGACGCCGCCTGGATGTTGACTTCAATCGGATGGAAGATTTCTTCAGCGCCCCTTGGATGATGACTTCAATCGGATGGAAGACTTCTTCAGCGCCCCTTGGATGATGACTTCTGCCGCTCCGGATGTCTTCTTCTGTTCCATCGGTGGTCGGCTGGCTGAAGACGGCTAAAGGTAGGATGATCTTCAGGGGGGTAGTGTTAGGTTTATTTAAGGGGGGTTTGGGTTAGATTAGGGGTATGTGGGTGGTAGGTTTTAATGTTGGGGGGGTTGTATTTTTTTTTTTACAGGCAAAAGAGCTGAATTCTTTGGGGCATGCCCCGCAAAAGGCCCTTTTAAGGGATGGTAAGGTAATAGAGCTGTTACCTTTTTAATGTAGAATAGGGTAGGCCATTTTTTTTATTTTGGGGGGCTTTGTTATTTTATTAGGGGGCTTAGATTAGGTGTAAGTAGCTTAAAATTGTTGTAATATTTTTTTAAATGTTTGTAACTTATTTTTTTATTTTTTGTAACTTAGTTTTTTTTATTTTTTGTACTTTAGTTAGTTTATTTAATTGTAGTTATTTGTAGGTAATTTATTTAATTAATTTAATGATAGTGTAGTGTTAGGTTTAATTGTAACTTAGGTTAGGATTTATTTTAAAGGTAATTTTGTATTTCTTTTATCTAGGTAGTTATTAAATAATTAATAACTATTTAATAACTATTCTAACTATCTAAAATAAATACAAAGTTACCTGTAAAATAAATATAAATCCTAAAATAGCTACAATGTAATTATTAATTACATTGTAGCTATCTTAGGGTTTATTTTACAGGTAAGTATTTAGTTTTAAATAGGAATAATTTATTTAATGATAGTGTAGTGTTAGGTGTAATTGTAACTTAGGTTAGTTTTTATTTTACAGGTAAATTTCTCTTTATTTTAACTAGGTAGCTATTAAATAGTTATTAACTATTAAATAGCTATTGTACCTAGTTAAAATAAATTGAAATTTGCCAGTAAAATAAAAATAAATCCAAAAATAGCTACAATATAATTATTATTTATATTGTAGCTATATTAGGGTTTATTTTAAAGGTAAGTATTTATTTTTAAATAGGATTAATTTAGTTAATAAGAGTTATAATATTTAGATGTATTTAATTAATATTTAAGTTAGGGGGGTGTTAGGGTAGGGTTAGACTTAGGTTTAGGGGTTAATCATTTTATAATAGTTGCGGCGGTGTAGGGGGGCAGGATAGGGGTTAATAAATTTATTATAGGTGGCGACGGTGTAGGGGGGCAGATTGGTGGTTAATACGTTTAATATAGGTGGCGGCGGGGTCCGGGAGCGGTGGTTTAGGGGTTAAACAATTTATTTAGTTGCGGCGGGGTACGGGATCCGCAGGATAGGGGTTAATAAATTTATTATAGGTGGTGGCGGTATAGGGGGGGCAGGATAGGGGTTAATAGGTATTATGTAGGTGGCAGCGGGGTCCGGGAGCGGCGGTTTAGGGGTTAATACATTTATAAGAGTTGCAGCGGGGTCTAGGAGCGGCGGTTTAGGGGTTAATAAATTTATTTAGTTGCGGGGGGCTCTGGGGGTGCCGGTATAGGGCGTAGAACAGTATAGTTAGTGTGGGTGCTTAGTGATAGCTTGTCAATAAAGCTGTAAAAAAGCCGAAGAGCAGCGAGATTGGATGAGTGATAACTATCACAGTCCGCTGCTCATCGCACCGTACTTGGTGCGCGGCTTTTTGACAGATTTATTGATAACTTTGGAGAGCGTATTCAGGTCCGCGGCGGCAATGGTAGGCGAGCTTAGGCAGGCGTATTGGGGCCCGCGATGGCAGGTAAGTAGACACGTTGATAACTAGAGGCCAATGTGTCAAGTCCTGGAATGCAATGGGTGTTAAACATAGTTTTCCATTCAGCCCAAATCATTTCAAACATATCTGACTTTTCCAAGGAATAGAAAAAAAAATGTTTTCATGGAATATATGTATGCCATGACAATAACTATTTCCGGCCAGGAAGAAGGATTCAGTCTTTTCCAAGACCTAGCTATGGAAAGCAGAGGTATCCCTGGTGCTTGGGCAATCTACAGGAGCCTATATGGATCAGGGCCGTCTCAGAAACTCTGGGTAAGATAATCTCTATTCTGGACAAAAAGGTGAAACAAGTATTCCACAAAGGTTTAAGCTTAAAGCAGCTCCACCAGATGTGTGTCATGTCGCCTATGTGGTTGCAATTCCTCCATAAATTAGGAGTGACTGAGGGGAACAGCTTAGCTAAGCTAGCCGGGACGTAATACCAGTGTGTTAGGAGTTTAAAATATGTTGTTCATGATTAAGGAATTGACCGAAACATGTAGGACAGACTGGTTCCTGAAAATGTTCTGTCTAATTTTTTGCTTTTAAAACCTGTTGCCATTTTCAAATATTTTGCACTTTTTAACTGTATGGATTATTAAAGCGTTTGTTGCTTTTAAGGATCGCAGTGTATTCTCTTTGTTTTTTGAGTTTAAAATATGTTTCATATATGTTGACAGAATGAAGTGCCTTTTTTGTGAATAAGAACGTACGCTGCCATTCTCTTGTGGGTATAGATATGTCCAGTTTTTGTTCCCACTTAATGATGTGAGTGGCTTTGTCTATTGGTGTTGCTCCTTCCATTAAGTTGTAATTAATGGACATGGGTTTCCCTAGCCTAAGTCCCTGCTGCCACCTAGCCTCCCATAAAGTGGGTCGACGTAAGGATGAAGGCCGAAAGCCCCAACTAGCCAGCAAGCTTATTTCCCGGTTATGTTAAAAAATTAGAAAAGGTGGTACCGGTGCCAAATCCCTAAATTGGTCAAGTGTAACAAAGGTGCCTTGCTGACTGGTGGACCACATATCTGCAACACTCACTATACCTAGTCATGCCCAAGTGGTAGCATGCAAGTCAGGTAATCCTGTTAGGAGACCTGAGATGGCTGTGATGGGGGAGGGGTGGGGGGCTATATGTTTGTAGTGTCTAAGCTGTTCCCAAATGGCAAGGCATTCTTTTATAATAGAATTGTCAAAAGCTAAATTCCTCCTACAATTTTGGGGGTCCAGATAAGATCCCTTAAAGGTATATGAAAGAGTAATGAGGCCTGCTCTAAGGCCCTCCACTTACTATTGGAGTCTTTGACGCCCCATTGTGAAACATGCGTTAACATAGCTGCCTCAAAGTACTAGGGTATTGAAGAATTTTGTGGGCTATCTGAGGGAGTTTACCCTGCCAAATGTATCTAATGCATTTGCTTTGGAACTGTAGGAGTATGTGCTTGGGTACACGGATCGGTAGGCACCTAAACAGGTAGGTTAGTTTAGGGAGAAAGCTCATTTTAAGGGCTGCAATTCTCCCCAACCAAGAGTTAGATTTGAAGTGCCATTTTTGTCTGAGGGTTCTGCCAGTAGGGGCCGATAGTTAGAGTTGATAATTGTGAGGATATCGCTTGAAGTTTTTATCCCTAGATGTGTGATATAGGTATCTTTGATTACAAATTTGTGTACTATTACTTTGGGTCTTCTTAAATTCTATCTGGCTAATGTGGTGTCTAATTTCTTTAATTTTGTCTCTTATATCTATGGTATCAGATGTGCGCTGTTGGTATTCCAGTTCCCTCAGTTTGTAGTGTGCTTGCGACAGGGTTAGACCAGCCTGTTTCCGTAAGTAAGCCTGTTTTCTTATAAAAAGGCCTTGTATGGTGGCTTTAAATGCCCTCCAGATCATGTTGTCCCTAATCTGTGGGTTTTCGTTAGTACGTATGGTGAATAGAATTTCCTTCCTCAATTCCTTCCTAAAGGGGACGTCTGATAGGATATGGGGGGCAGCCTCCAGGGGTGCCTAGTCTGAACTGTATTACTGGAGTGTAGATTAACAAAGACATGATCGTGGTCAGACCAAGGGCATAATGATATACTGGCAGAGTGTACTAGGTCAAGTGTATCCACATGGCAGAAGAGGTAACAAAGTCTAGAGTAGGTGGCATATGGGTGGGAAAAGTGGGTGTAGTCTTTCTCCGTCAGATGAACCAACCTCCATATGTCATAATAGTCATACCGTGCCATTAGAGTTCTAAATCTACTACTCACCGGATCTAGCGCAGGCTGTCTTTTTCCAACAGGTTTGGCTTTCTTATCTAGCTTACTGTCCCACACCATGATAAAGTCGCCCGCCAGGATCGCTCTGCCTTGTTAAACCTGCTCTACTTTGCCTAGGATCTTCTGTAGGTATCTGGGTAAGAGGGTATTTGGCAGATATGAGGATACAAGTGTGTATGGTCAAGGTAAATATCAGTATAAGGAACCTTGCATGGGGATTTTTGACTACATGGATTGGCCTTTAGTTTAATCTTAATACACTGAAAGGGACATGAAACCCATTTTTTTTTCTTTGACAAGTCAGATAGAGTTTACAATTTTAAACAACTCTGCAATTTACTCATATTGTCAAATTTGCTTTGTTCTCTTGGTATCCTTTATTAATATTATTAGTTATTTCTAGAATGTCAACATATTCTGCAGCTCTATAAACATAGGTATAATATGCATTTTTAAGTGACAAATGGGTAGGGTTGCACTGTTGCAATTCAGATCTCATGAAGGTAATCTATAAAACAGGTGGGTTTGTATGCTTATGTGCTTGTGGCGTCCCTTCAATTCCGATTGGCTGATAGGATTCTATCAGCCAATCGGAATTAAGATAGGAAAAATCTGATTGGCTGATTCAATCAGCCAATCAGATTGAAGTTAAATCCGATTGGCTGATCCAATCAGCCAATCGTATTGAGCTTGTATTCTATTGGCTGTTCCAATCCTTAATTCCGATTGGCTGATAGAATCCTATCAGCCAATCGGAATTGAAGGGACGCCATCTTGGATGACGTCACTTAAAGGTACCGTCATTGTGTTAGAAGACTCCGGATGAAGAGGATGGCTCTGCATCGGCTCCGTGAAAGATGGCTCCGTTCCGCTCCGGATGGATGAAGATTGAAGATGCCGCCTGGATGAAGACTTCTGCTGGATGGAGGACCTCTTCTGTGCCACTTGGATGAAGAATTAGGCTCGGCTGGGTAAAGACGACTCAAGGTAGGGAGATCTTCAGGGGGTTAGCGTTAAGGGGGGTTTGGGTGGGTTAGAGTAGGGGTATGTGGGTGGTGGGTTTTAATGTTGGGGGGTTGTATTTTTTTTACAGGTAAAAGAGCTGATTACTTTTGTAATTTAGAATAGGGTAGGGCATTTTATTATTTTGGGGGGCTTTTTTATTTTATTAGGGGGCTTAGATTATGTGTAATTAGTTTAAACTTCTTGTAATATTTTTTATTTTCTGTAATTTAGTATTTGTTTTCTTTGTATTATAGATTAGTTTATTTAATTGTATTTTAGTTTAGCTAATTGTAGGTAATGTATTTAATTAATTTAATGATAGTGTAGTGTTAGGTGTATTTGTAACTTAGGTTAGGATTTATTTTACAGGTAATTTTGTACTTATTTTAACTAGGTAGCTATTAAAAAGTTATTAACTATTTAATAGCTATTGTACCTAGTTAAAATAAATACAAAGTTGCCTGTAAAATAAATATAAATCCTAAAATAGCTACAATGTAACTATTAGTTATATTGTAGCTGTATTAGGGTTTATTTTCTAGGTATTTTGTTTTAAATAGAAATAATTTATTTAATAATAGTAAATTTATTTTGTTTAATTAAAATTATATTTAATTTAGGGGGGTGTTAGGTTTAGACTTAGGTTTAGGGGTTAATAACTTTATTATAGTAGAGGCGACATTGGGTGCGGGAGATTAGGGGTTAATAATTGTAGGTAGGTGGCGGTGATGTTAGGGAGGGCAGATTAGGGGTAAATACAATTTATTATAGTGTTTGCGAGGCGGGAGTGTGGCGGTTTAGGGGTTAATACATTTATTATAGTGGTGGCGAGGTCCGGTCGGCAGATTAGGGGTTAATTAGTGTAGGTAGGTGGCGGCAACATTGGGGGGGGGGCAGATTAGGGGGTAATAAATATAATATAGGTGTCGGCGATGTTAGGGGCAGCAGATTAGGGGTTCATAGCTATAATGTAGTTGGCGGCGGTGTCCGGTCGGCAGATTAGGGGTTAAAAAATTTTATTATAGGGTTTGCAATGTGGGAGGGGGCTCAGTTTAGGGGTACATAGGTAGTTTATGGGTGTTAGTGTACTTTATAGCACAGTAGTTAAGAGCTTTATGTTCCGGCGTTAGCCCATAAAGCTCTTAACTACTGACTTTTTTTGGCGGTAGGAGTCTTGTTGGTAGTGGCTCTACCGCTCACTTGTTCCAAGACTCCAAATACCAGCGTTAGGCAAATCCCATTGAAAAGATAGGATACGCAATTGACATAAGGGGATCTGCGGTGGCCTGGAGTCGCGGAAAGAAAGTGAGCGGTAGGCCCTTTCCTGGCTGACTCTAAATACCAGTGGGCGGTAAAAAGCAACGTTAGAACCCCTTAATGCTGCTTTTGACGGCTAACGCCAAACTCTAAATCTAGGCCATGTTTTATTGGAAGATCACATTACAGATGGAAAAAGTTTGACATTTACATTGGAAAAACCTGTATTTTCAAAAGGGGTGTATAGACTTTTTTTAGCCACTGTAGCTTCTCTATAGTAAAAAGAAGGGGTTATCCTCATATATATAAGGGCATTTCAGTATATTTATTCAAATAAATGGGCATTTATTCACTGCAGGTTATCACTATTACTGCATTAATCACCTGGCTATTTAAACCTGTATAGGGGCTTTATTTTAAACAGAGCCTTCTTGGCTTACAAAAATGGGGTCTTTGTGGGTCTCTAGGCCTTTTTGGTGTATATAAGTGTGATATGTGTTTAAAAGTGTAATGCTTAAACTGTATAACCCCAAGAGCAGGTGGGGGGCACAATGAATTCCAAAATCTTGAATAACCTCATTATCTGCCAAAATAGACCACTGCAACAATCACTTATATCCTTGGATGTTTCTTTTTCCCACTATCATTGTCTAAATGAATACTTAGCTGCCAATATCAGCATTGCCCTAACCACTGACACTCTATGGTACCCACCACACAACACAAAAAGCACTCAGGTGCCATCCTTTTCAACATAACATCTCCACATCCAATGGTCCAAGGGTTCCTCTTATACTGTAATGCCCCCATGGAACACCCCTAGTCCCAAGAAAATAAAAAAGTGACCCCCTGCAAAGGACACCCATCCAAATAAGTAACCAACCAAAAATCCTCACACCAAAGAAACTCTTTCTTTAATTTATTGATCTTAATCTTTACTAAAAAAAAGTGTATTCTATTTTTATGAGTGCTCTCAAACCTCTTCTAACCATAGTGCAAAATGACGGTTATAGGAGTATTTGTTTAAATGTATATATTTGTTTATCCTAATTCTGATTGGTTATTAATTAATACGTGTTGAATAAGGCTAGAATTGCTTAAGTTAACCCTCTAATTGCTTGGAATGATACTTTAGGTAGAAAATCACTTATTATTGTGGGTCATAGGGTTTTGCACAATTCAATGTAAGAGGGTTCACTTGGATGTATCTTCTGTTTTGAGGTATCATGAGTAGAGGGGTCCCTTGGGGAGAATATATGCAGTGCAGTTAGATTGTGACCCTTGGAAACTTACTTGTAATATTATGTTGCAGCAGAAGCGGGTCCCTAGGGGTGGGATTTTATGTGGTGGTCCCCTTTAGAGATTACTTGTAACGGCAGGACACAGAGTAAGGAAAGCCTTAGAGGAGGTTTTCTGTTGAGGCATATTAGAGAAGCCAGGAGTCTATTTGGGTAGATTTACTTAAGGAAGTTATGAGGGTTGTTATGATTACAATATTGTCTTAAATATTGGGTGATTGTTAATAATTGGGAATTATAGCTTTTGGACAAGGGTAGGAGTGGGACTAGATTCTTAGCCATAGGGGCCAAATTATAAGGCTGTGAATACAACAGTTTCCGTGCGAGCCGTAAGGCTCACCAGAAACATAAGTTAAGAAGCAATCTTAAGGCAGCTGCTCCTTAATTTATCCGCCACCTCTGAGGCGGCGGACAGCAATCAGCCCGATTGGATACGATCGTGTTGATTGACACCCCCTGCTAGTTGCTGATTGGCTGCGAATGTGCAGGGGCGGCAAGAAATGCTTGTGCAATGATAAATGCCGACAGCATATGCTGTCGGCATTTATCAATGTGTGGCGAACATGATCCATAGTCCTTATTTGTTAGGAGCTTTGATATGCCATTTCTTTATTTTAACTATGTTAAATGACCTTATTTTTTAATGTTTTATTTTATTTAACCTTGTTCCTTTTCAAAATAGCTCAATAGTTTAGTTTAATTGCTGTAGATTATTCAAAACTATTCAGTTGAAACTGCTGCTTTAAATACAAAAATACAAAAAATTGCTATACTTTTATTAAATCATTTTCTTCTGCATTTTGCTCCATGAAGTTATATTACTAAACTTTGTTAATTTTCTTGGCATTTATCAGGAAGCTTCTCGCTGTTGCTTGTAAGCGGGTATTTGGGACGTGTGTGCCCTTCAGGCATAAAAAATAATTTACAAAAACACAATGAAAAAAGCTAAGAGAATGCTTTTAAAAAAGACATTCACATCTAATAAGTTTGATATATTAAGTATCACATTTGCCAAGGAAATAACTTTTTTTTATTGTGATAAGACTGACCTTTTCGAGCTTTTCACACTTACTTTGTATTTATTGGTTAAAATGCAGCTTAGAGGCTGTTGCTTTACTAGTACTATTCAGCAGTTACCAAGCAATCTACCTGATAAATAATAGCTGTCACTACAATGCCGCTCAGACATTTTTAGCCTCGGAAATGCACTCCTTTGCAGCGTTCCATTGATAAATAGTGCAAAGTGCACAGAAATGCAAAATTTGATGTTTTTATCAAATTTTAGCCCTGATGAGAAATAGTTCTAGTATTCAGAGCTAAATCTAAACAGATGCTTTTCCATTCATTATTTAATATCGCTAATCACTGCCTGTATTAAATTTTCTGCATTTTCAGGACATTTTTCTCTATCTATTTTATGTCACTGAACAGTCCAGAGAAGCATGACCAGATTGTTATGCCTACACAATTATCAGCCAAAATAATGATTATCTAATTATCGGCCAGATTACGAGTTATTCGTTATGAGCTGTGCTGTGCTAACGAGCAGTTTTGTCTCACCGCTCACTTACCTACAGCGCTGGTATTACAGGTTTTTACAAACCCGGCGTTAAAAGGCAAGAAGTGAGCATTGAGCAAAATTGAGCTCCTTACCGCACTCCAATACCAGCGCTGCTTAAGTCAGCGGTGAGCTGGTCGTACGTGCTCGTGCATGATTTCCCCATAGGAATCAATAGGGAGATCCGGCTGAGAAAAAGTCTAACACCTGCCAAAAAGCAACGTAAAACTCAGTAACGCAGCCCCAGTGATTCCTATGGGGAAATACATTTTATGTTTACACCTAACACCCTAACATGAACCTCAAGTCTAAACACCCCTAATCTTACACTTATTAACCCCTAATCTGCCGCCACCTACATAGCCAACACCTACATTATACTTATGAACCCCTAATCTGCTGCCCCCAACATCGCCGACACCTACATTATATTTATTAACCCCTAATCTCCCTCCCCCAATGTTGCAGCAACCTAACTACACTTATTAACCCCTAATCTGTGGCCCCCAACGTCGCAGCCACTATAATAAACATATTAACCCCTAAACTGCCGCACTGCTGCCTCGTAAACATTAGTTAAATATTATTAACCCCAAATCTGCCGTCCCTAACATCACCGCCACCTACCTACATTTATTATTATTATCAAAATCTAAGGGACGCCATCTTGGATGATGTCACTTAAAGGTACCTTCATTCAGTAAGAAGACTCCGGATGAAGAGGATGCTCCGCGTCGGAAGTCTTGAAGATGGACTTGCTCCGCGTTGGATGGATGAAGATAGAAGATGCCGTCTGGATGAAGACTTCTGCCCGTCTGGAGGACCACTTCGCCCGACTTGGATGAAGACTTCTCCCGGCTTCGTTGAGGACTTCGGCCCGGCTTGGATGAAGACTTCTGCCGCTTCCTTGAGGATGGATGTCCGGTCTTCAGAACTGTAAATCGATCTTCAGGGGGTTAGTGTTAGGTTTTATTAAGGGTGTATTGGGTGGGTTTTATTTTTAGGTTAGGGTTTGGGCCTGCAATAGAGCTAACTGCCCTTAAAAGGGCAATGCCCATCCAAATGCCCTTTTCAGAGCAATTGGGAGCTTAGGTTTTTTTAGTTAGCTTTTTATTTGGGGGGTTGGTTGAATGGGTGGTGGGTTTTACTGTTGGGGGGGTTGTTTGTATTTTTTTTTACAGGTAAAAGAGCTGATTTCTTTAGGGCAATGCCACACAAAAGGCCCTTTTAAGGGCTATTAATAGTTTAGTTTAGGTTAGGTTTTTTTTTTAATTTGGGGGGCTTTTTGTATTTTGATAGGGCTATTAGATTAGGTGTAATTGGTTTAAATATCTTGTAATTTGTTTATTAGTTTCTGTAATTTAGTGGGTTTTTTTTTGTTCTTTAGCTAATTTAATTTAATTTATTTAATTGTTTTTAATTTAGTTAATTTATTTAATTGCAAGGTTAGGGTAGGTGTTATTGTAACTTAGGTTAAGTTTTATTTTACAGGTATTTTTGTATTTATTTTAGCTAGGTAGTTATTAAATAGTTAATAACTATTTAATAACTAGTGTACCTAGTTAAAATAAATATAAACTTGCCTGTAAAATAAAAATAAATCCTAAGGTAACTATTAATTATATTGTAGCTAGCTTAGGGTTTATTTTATAGGTAAGTATTTATTTTTAAATAGGAATTATTTAGGTAATAATATAAATTTTTATTAAGATTTATTGTAATTATATTTATATAATACTTAGGTTTAGGGGTTAATACATTTAGTATAGTGGCAGCGATGTTGGGGCGGCAGATTAGGGGTTAATAAATGTAGGTAGGTGGTGGCGAAGTTAGGGATGGCAGATTAGGGGCTAATAATATTTAAATAGTGTTTGCGATGCGGGAGTGTGGCGGTTTAGGGGTTAATATGTTTATTGTAGTTGCGGCGATGTCCGGAGCAGCAGATTAGGGGTTAAAATTTTTATTTTAGTGTTTGCGATGCGGGAGGGCCTCGGTTTAGGGGTTAATAGGTAGTTTATGGATGTTAGTGTACTTTTTAGCACTTTAGTTATGAGTTTTATGTTACGGCGTTGTACCATAAACATCTTAACTACTGACTTTAAAATGCGTTAGGGATCTTGGAAGTAGAGGGTGTACCGCTCACTTTTTGGCCTCCCAGGACAGACTAGTAATACTGGCGCTATGGAAGTCCCATAGAAAAAAGACTTTACAAAGTTTATGTAAGTCATTTTGCGGTAAGGCCAAAGAAGTGTGCGGCGCCCCTAAACCTGCAAGACTTGTAATAGCAGCGACCGAAAAAAAGCAGCATTAGGACCTCTTAACGCTGCTTTTTTACCTTAACGCGCAACTCGTAATCTAGCCGTATGTAATTAAAACAAGTCAGGGATTAACCACATTTATTTTTTGAAGCATTTTGATAAAAACAATTTTATAAACTTTAAAAGTTGCATTATTAATATTACTCACTGTATGAAGAATAGATAGAAGCTAAAGATGAGATTAAAGTGATATTAAATAATTTTATGCATCACAAATTATTTGCTGCTTTGCAAAGGATCGGCATGCAAAATAAAACGTTTTAAACTGTAATTTTTTAGAAAAGTATCTATTGTTTTTCAAACCTTAGACATACTGCTTTAAAGCCTCCTGAATGTCTTTATTATTTTGCTGCAGCCAATTAGGGACAAATATAGCTCTAGCCCATATCAGCCAATCACTACGCAGAATGTAGGATTGTCAGGGTTCTGATTTCCACTGAAGGCACTCCAGCTTCTCTGGGGGGATTGAAACACTACAGTTTTGAGAGTTAAATTACAGTAATTCCATTGATAAATAGTGCAAAGTGCACAGAAATGCAAAATTTGATGTTTTTATCAAATTTTAGCCCTGATGAGAAATAGTTCTAGTATTCAGAGCTAAATCTAAACAGATGCTTTTCCATTCATTATTTAATATCGCTAATCACTGCCTGTATTAAATTTTCTGCATTTTCAGGACATTTTTCTCTATCTATTTTATGTCACTGAACAGTCCAGAGAAGCATGACCAGATTGTTATGCCTACACAATTATCAGCCAAAATAATGATTATCTAATTATCGGCCAGATTACGAGTTATTCGTTATGAGCTGTGCTGTGCTAACGAGCAGTTTTGTCTCACCGCTCACTTACCTACAGCGCTGGTATTACAGGTTTTTACAAACCCGGCGTTAAAAGGCAAGAAGTGAGCATTGAGCAAAATTGAGCTCCTTACCGCACTCCAATACCAGCGCTGCTTAAGTCAGCGGTGAGCTGGTCGTACGTGCTCGTGCATGATTTCCCCATAGGAATCAATAGGGAGATCCGGCTGAGAAAAAGTCTAACACCTGCCAAAAAGCAACGTAAAACTCAGTAACGCAGCCCCAGTGATTCCTATGGGGAAATACATTTTATGTTTACACCTAACACCCTAACATGAACCCCAAGTCTAAACACCCCTAATCTTACACTTATTAACCCCTAATCTGCCGCCACCTACATAGCCAACACCTACATTATACTTATGAACCCCTAATCTGCTGCCCCCAACATCGCCGACACCTACATTATATTTATTAACCCCTAATCTCCCTCCCCCAATGTTGCAGCAACCTAACTACACTTATTAACCCCTAATCTGTGGCCCCCAACGTCGCAGCCACTATAATAAACATATTAACCCCTAAACTGCCGCACTGCTGCCTCGTAAACATTAGTTAAATATTATTAACCCCAAATCTGCCGTCCCTAACATCACCGCCACCTACCTACATTTATTATTATTATCAAAATCTAAGGGACGCCATCTTGGATGATGTCACTTAAAGGTACCTTCATTCAGTAAGAAGACTCCGGATGAAGAGGATGCTCCGCGTCGGAAGTCTTGAAGATGGACTTGCTCCGCGTTGGATGGATGAAGATAGAAGATGCCGTCTGGATGAAGACTTCTGCCCGTCTGGAGGACCACTTCGCCCGACTTGGATGAAGACTTCTCCCGGCTTCGTTGAGGACTTCGGCCCGGCTTGGATGAAGACTTCTGCCGCTTCCTTGAGGATGGATGTCTGGTCTTCAGAACTGTAAATCGATCTTCAGGGGGTTAGTGTTAGGTTTTATTAAGGGTGTATTGGGTGGGTTTTATTTTTAGGTTAGGGTTTGGGCCTGCAATAGAGCTAACTGCCCTTAAAAGGGCAATGCCCATCCAAATGCCCTTTTCAGAGCAATTGGGAGCTTAGGTTTTTTTAGTTAGCTTTTTATTTGGGGGGTTGGTTGAATGGGTGGTGGGTTTTACTGTTGGGGGGGTTGTTTGTATTTTTTTTTACAGGTAAAAGAGCTGATTTCTTTAGGGCAATGCCACACAAAAGGCCCTTTTAAGGGCTATTAATAGTTTAGTTTAGGTTAGGTTTTTTTTTTTAATTTGGGGGGCTTTTTGTATTTTGATAGGGCTATTAGATTAGGTGTAATTGGTTTAAATATCTTGTAATTTGTTTATTAGTTTCTGTAATTTAGTGGGGTTTTTTTTGTTCTTTAGCTAATTTAATTTAATTTATTTAATTGTTTTTAATTTAGTTAATTTATTTAATTGCAAGGTTAGGGTAGGTGTTACTGTAACTTAGGTTAAGTTTTATTTTACAGGTATTTTTGTATTTATTTTAGCTAGGTAGTTATTAAATAGTTAATAACTATTTAATAACTAGTGTACCTAGTTAAAATAAATATAAACTTGCCTGTAAAATAAAAATAAATCCTAAGGTAACTATTAATTATATTGTAGCTAGCTTAGGGTTTATTTTATAGGTAAGTATTTAGTTGCTTTTTTACCTTAACGCGCAACTCGTAATCTAGCCGTATGTAATTAAAACAAGTCAGGGATTAACCACATTTATTTTTTGAAGCATTTTGATAAAAACAATTTTATAAACTTTAAAAGTTGCATTATTAAAATTACTCACTGTATGAAGAATAGATAGAAGCTAAAGATGAGATTAAAGTGATATTAAATAATTTTATGCATCACAAATTATTTGCTGCTTTGCAAAGGATCGGCATGCAAAATAAAACGTTTTAAACTGTAATTTTTTAGAAAAGTATCTATTGTTTTTCAAACCTTAGACATACTGCTTTAAAGCCTCCTGAATGTCTTTATTATTTTGCTGCAGCCAATTAGGGACAAATATAGCTCTAGCCCATATCAGCCAATCACTACGCAGAATGTAGGATTGTCAGGGTTCTGATTTCCACTGAAGGCACTCCAGCTTCTCTGGGGGGATTGAAACACTACAGTTTTGAGAGTTAAATTACAGTAATTCCATTGATAAATAGTGCAAAGTGCACAGAAATGCAAAATTTGATGTTTTTATCAAATTTTAGCCCTGATGAGAAATAGTTCTAGTATTCAGAGCTAAATCTAAACAGATGCTTTTCCATTCATTATTTAATATCGCTAATCACTGCCTGTATTAAATTTTCTGCATTTTCAGGACATTTTTCTCTATCTATTTTATGTCACTGAACAGTCCAGAGAAGCATGACCAGATTGTTATGCCTACACAATTATCAGCCAAAATAATGATTATCTAATTATCGGCCAGATTACGAGTTATTCGTTATGAGCTGTGCTGTGCTAACGAGCAGTTTTGTCTCACCGCTCACTTACCTACAGCGCTGGTATTACAGGTTTTTACAAACCCGGCGTTAAAAGGCAAGAAGTGAGCATTGAGCAAAATTGAGCTCCTTACCGCACTCCAATACCAGCGCTGCTTAAGTCAGCGGTGAGCTGGTCGTACGTGCTCGTGCATGATTTCCCCATAGGAATCAATAGGGAGATCCGGCTGAGAAAAAGTCTAACACCTGCCAAAAAGCAACGTAAAACTCAGTAACGCAGCCCCAGTGATTCCTATGGGGAAATACATTTTATGTTTACACCTAACACCCTAACATGAACCCCAAGTCTAAACACCCCTAATCTTACACTTATTAACCCCTAATCTGCCGCCACCTACATAGCCAACACCTACATTATACTTATGAACCCCTAATCTGCTGCCCCCAACATCGCCGACACCTACATTATATTTATTAACCCCTAATCTCCCTCCCCCAATGTTGCAGCAACCTAACTACACTTATTAACCCCTAATCTGTGGCCCCCAACGTCGCAGCCACTATAATAAACATATTAACCCCTAAACTGCCGCACTGCTGCCTCGTAAACATTAGTTAAATATTATTAACCCCAAATCTGCCGTCCCTAACATCACCGCCACCTACCTACATTTATTATTATTATCAAAATCTAAGGGACGCCATCTTGGATGATGTCACTTAAAGGTACCTTCATTCAGTAAGAAGACTCCGGATGAAGAGGATGCTCCGCGTCGGAAGTCTTGAAGATGGACTTGCTCCGCGTTGGATGGATGAAGATAGAAGATGCCGTCTGGATGAAGACTTCTGCCCGTCTGGAGGACCACTTCGCCCGACTTGGATGAAGACTTCTCCCGGCTTCGTTGAGGACTTCGGCCCGGCTTGGATGAAGACTTCTGCCGCTTCCTTGAGGATGGATGTCTGGTCTTCAGAACTGTAAATCGATCTTCAGGGGGTTAGTGTTAGGTTTTATTAAGGGTGTATTGGGTGGGTTTTATTTTTAGGTTAGGGTTTGGGCCTGCAATAGAGCTAACTGCCCTTAAAAGGGCAATGCCCATCCAAATGCCCTTTTCAGAGCAATTGGGAGCTTAGGTTTTTTTAGTTAGCTTTTTATTTGGGGGGTTGGTTGAATGGGTGGTGGGTTTTACTGTTGGGGGGGTTGTTTGTATTTTTTTTTACAGGTAAAAGAGCTGATTTCTTTAGGGCAATGCCACACAAAAGGCCCTTTTAAGGGCTATTAATAGTTTAGTTTAGGTTAGGTTTTTTTTTTAATTTGGGGGGCTTTTTATATTTTGATAGGGCTATTAGATTAGGTGTAATTGGTTTAAATATCTTGTAATTTGTTTATTAGTTTCTGTAATTTAGTGGGGTTTTTTTTGTTCTTTAGCTAATTTAATTTAATTTATTTAATTGTTTTTAATTTAGTTAATTTATTTAATTGCAAGGTTAGGGTAGGTGTTACTGTAACTTAGGTTAAGTTTTATTTTACAGGTATTTTTGTATTTATTTTAGCTAGGTAGTTATTAAATAGTTAATAACTATTTAATAACTAGTGTACCTAGTTAAAATAAATATAAACTTGCCTGTAAAATAAAAATAAATCCTAAGGTAACTATTAATTATATTGTAGCTAGCTTAGGGTTTATTTTATAGGTAAGTATTTAGTTGCTTTTTTACCTTAACGCGCAACTCGTAATCTAGCCGTATGTAATTAAAACAAGTCAGGGATTAACCACATTTATTTTTTGAAGCATTTTGATAAAAACAATTTTATAAACTTTAAAAGTTGCATTATTAAAATTACTCACTGTATGAAGAATAGATAGAAGCTAAAGATGAGATTAAAGTGATATTAAATAATTTTATGCATCACAAATTATTTGCTGCTTTGCAAAGGATCGGCATGCAAAATAAAACGTTTTAAACTGTAATTTTTTAGAAAAGTATCTATTGTTTTTCAAACCTTAGACATACTGCTTTAAAGCCTCCTGAATGTCTTTATTATTTTGCTGCAGCCAATTAGGGACAAATATAGCTCTAGCCCATATCAGCCAATCACTACGCAGAATGTAGGATTGTCAGGGTTCTGATTTCCACTGAAGGCACTCCAGCTTCTCTGGGGGGATTGAAACACTACAGTTTTGAGAGTTAAATTACAGTAATTCCATTGATAAATAGTGCAAAGTGCACAGAAATGCAAAATTTGATGTTTTTATCAAATTTTAGCCCTGATGAGAAATAGTTCTAGTATTCAGAGCTAAATCTAAACAGATGCTTTTCCATTCATTATTTAATATCGCTAATCACTGCCTGTATTAAATTTTCTGCATTTTCAGGACATTTTTCTCTATCTATTTTATGTCACTGAACAGTCCAGAGAAGCATGACCAGATTGTTATGCCTACACAATTATCAGCCAAAATAATGATTATCTAATTATCGGCCAGATTACGAGTTATTCGTTATGAGCTGTGCTGTGCTAACGAGCAGTTTTGTCTCACCGCTCACTTACCTACAGCGCTGGTATTACAGGTTTTTACAAACCCGGCGTTAAAAGGCAAGAAGTGAGCATTGAGCAAAATTGAGCTCCTTACCGCACTCCAATACCAGCGCTGCTTAAGTCAGCGGTGAGCTGGTCGTACGTGCTCGTGCATGATTTCCCCATAGGAATCAATAGGGAGATCCGGCTGAGAAAAAGTCTAACACCTGCCAAAAAGCAACGTAAAACTCAGTAACGCAGCCCCAGTGATTCCTATGGGGAAATACATTTTATGTTTACACCTAACACCCTAACATGAACCCCAAGTCTAAACACCCCTAATCTTACACTTATTAACCCCTAATCTGCCGCCACCTACATAGCCAACACCTACATTATACTTATGAACCCCTAATCTGCTGCCCCCAACATCGCCGACACCTACATTATATTTATTAACCCCTAATCTCCCTCCCCCAATGTTGCAGCAACCTAACTACACTTATTAACCCCTAATCTGTGGCCCCCAACGTCGCAGCCACTATAATAAACATATTAACCCCTAAACTGCCGCACTGCTGCCTCGTAAACATTAGTTAAATATTATTAACCCCAAATCTGCCGTCCCTAACATCACCGCCACCTACCTACATTTATTATTATTATCAAAATCTAAGGGACGCCATCTTGGATGATGTCACTTAAAGGTACCTTCATTCAGTAAGAAGACTCCGGATGAAGAGGATGCTCCGCGTCGGAAGTCTTGAAGATGGACTTGCTCCGCGTTGGATGGATGAAGATAGAAGATGCCGTCTGGATGAAGACTTCTGTCCGTCTGGAGGACCACTTCGCCCAACTTGGATGAAGACTTCTCCCGGCTTCGTTGAGGACTTCGACCCGGCTTGGATGAAGACTTCTGCCGCTTCCTTGAGGATGGATGTCTGGTCTTCAGAACTGTAAATCGATCTTCAGGGGGTTAGTGTTAGGTTTTATTAAGGGTGTATTGGGTGGGTTTTATTTTTAGGTTAGGGTTTGGGCCTGCAATAGAGCTAACTGCCCTTAAAAGGGCAATGCCCATCCAAATGCCCTTTTCAGAGCAATTGGGAGCTTAGGTTTTTTTAGTTAGCTTTTTATTTGGGGGGTTGGTTGAATGGGTGGTGGGTTTTACTGTTGGGGGGGTTGTTTGTATTTTTTTTTACAGGTAAAAGAGCTGATTTCTTTAGGGCAATGCCACACAAAAGGCCCTTTTAAGGGCTATTAATAGTTTAGTTTAGGTTAGGTTTTTTTTTTAATTTGGGGGGCTTTTTGTATTTTGATAGGGCTATTAGATTAGGTGTAATTGGTTTAAATATCTTGTAATTTGTTTATTAGTTTCTGTAATTTAGTGGGTTTTTTTTTGTTCTTTAGCTAATTTAATTTAATTTATTTAATTGTTTTTAATTTAGTTAATTTATTTAATTGCAAGGTTAGGGTAGGTGTTATTGTAACTTAGGTTAAGTTTTATTTTACAGGTATTTTTGTATTTATTTTAGCTAGGTAGTTATTAAATAGTTAATAACTATTTAATAACTAGTGTACCTAGTTAAAATAAATATAAACTTGCCTGTAAAATAAAAATAAATCCTAAGGTAACTATTAATTATATTGTAGCTAGCTTAGGGTTTATTTTATAGGTAAGTATTTAGTTTTAAATAGGAATTATTTAGGTAATAATATAAATTTTTATTAAGATTTATTGTAATTATATTTATATAATACTTAGGTTTAGGGGTTAATACATTTAGTATAGTGGCAGCGATGTTGGGGGCGGCAGATTAGGGGTTAATAAATGTAGGTAGGTGGTGGCGAAGTTAGGGATGGCAGATTAGGGGCTAATAATATTTAAATAGTGTTTGCGATGCGGGAGTGTGGCGGTTTAGGGGTTAATATGTTTATTGTAGTTGCGGCGATGTCCGGAGCAGCAGATTAGGGGTTAAAATTTTTATTTTAGTGTTTGCGATGCGGGAGGGCCTCGGTTTAGGGGTTAATAGGTAGTTTATGGATGTTAGTGTACTTTTTAGCACTTTAGTTATGAGTTTTATGTTACGGCGTTGTACCATAAACATCTTAACTACTGACTTTAAAATGCGTTAGGGATCTTGGAAGTAGAGGGTGTACCGCTCACTTTTTGGCCTCCCAGGACAGACTAGTAATACTGGCGCTATGGAAGTCCCATAGAAAAAAGACTTTACAAAGTTTATGTAAGTCATTTTGCGGTAAGGCCAAAGAAGTGTGTGGCGCCCCTAAACCTGCAAGACTTGTAATAGCAGCGACCGTAAAAAAGCAGCATTAGGACCTCTTAACGCTGCTTTTTTACCTTAACGCGCAACTCGTAATCTAGCCGTATGTAATTAAAACAAGTCAGGGATTAACCACATTTCTTTTTTGAAGCATTTTGATAAAAACAATTTTATAAACTTTAAAAGTTGCATTATTAAAATTACTCACTGTATGAAGAATAGATAGAAGCTAAAGATGAGATTAAAGTGATATTAAATAATTTTATGCATCACAAATTATTTGCTGCTTTGCAAAGGATCGGCATGCAAAATAAAACGTTTTAAACTGTAATTTTTTAGAAAAGTATCTATTGTTTTTCAAACCGTAGACATACTGCTTTAAAGCCTCCTGAATGTCTTTATTATTTTGCTGCAGCCAATTAGGGACAAATATAGCTCTAGCCCATATCAGCCAATCACTACGCAGAATGTAGGATTGTCAGGGTTCTGATTTCCACTGAAGGCACTCCAGCTTCTCTGGGGGGATTGAAACACTACAGTTTTGAGAGTTAAATTACAGTAACAAGCATATAAATCAAGAGTGTGCATTGCAAACAAAGTTTAATTTTGCATAATTAACTATTTTATCATGAAAACCATTTGCATTTAATGTCCCTTTAGTTTAGAGACAAATAAGCAATCATATCTCACAAGGATCAGGCTATGTGGATTCAGTTGACCATAACTATTCATTTTTCTGAAACTTTACAAAAACATGTTTCTAAAATCAGATTCAGAATTTAAAGCATGCTAAACTCAGATATCATATGCATTACATGCATGTGGATGCTTTTACCTGGAGCAGCTGTAACTTTTATGAAAATTATTTCACATTTCAAATTAAGAAGCTGATTACAAGCACATAGGACCCTATTTATTAAGCTGCAGATGCAGCTTTAGGGCTTTGATTCATACCTTTTCTGTTAGAAGTGACCTCTGCTGTACCTTTAATCTCAAGACTGATTGGGAGGTGCTAAAGCAGACATCCTCAAACTTGGCCCCCCAGAGGTTTTGGAACTACATTTCCCATGATTCTCAGCCAGCTGATATGTTGGCTGAGCATCATGGGAAATGTAGTTCCAAAAGTTCTGGAGGGCCAAGTTTGAAGATGTCTATGTTAAAGGGTTATCTCTGTCTCCTATTTAGTGCTTGGCTTTGTTCTCATGAAGACGCTAGCAATCTTGTTCCTTGCCTGTCCCCCCAGTACTGACCATAGCAAGTTATTTGGACTCTGCGACCCACCTGAACCCTTCCTGCTTTGTCGTTTTAGGACTGATTATCTGGCTAAAAATTTCTGGAACTGTGACCTGGTTTATGAGATTGTTAACTCATTCTATTCTGATGTAAGGGCTCCGATGGATTACCTGATGTTGACGTTTAACTTTCCTTTTGACTACTCTACGGTCTAGCTCAAGCATACCTATATATATCTATTTACTAATTTGTAAAGACCTGCAGCTTGACTCTACCTTGTTCCTGCTATACATCTGCTACCATGGTTCCTTCAACTCAGGTAAATTATGTTATTACCTTATACTTGTATAAGGACATACTCCAGGCCAAAAAACATTAGAGAAAAAGGGGCACAGCAGCTAGCTATAGAATGCTGCATGAGAGAAAGCAATATAGGAGCAGTCTTTACATGGCTGTCACGTTATTTTTTGTGACTACATTTGAAAACTGCATATTATGTTTTTACTATGTAACAATTTGATGTAGCCACAATATTCAATTTCATTTACCTGTTTTCTATGTTTTCACTTTTACAGAAGAATTAATATTAAAATATGTTTGCTCTTTTCAAATCCAATACATCCCCATAGCATAATGTGATGGTTTCAGCACGGCCCCAAATAAATTTAAGTATGATCAGCTTTCCAATGGAAATAAAGTTAAGAAGATGATTATGTTTGAGATTATTATATTCCTTGTGGTATTTAATATGTGACCTTAGAAGCTAAAGGTTAAAATGTGTTCATAGTTTCCATATGATGTTATATGTTTTATGGCTAAACATCTTAGCCAATCTATTTAGATTTAGAGTTCTGCGTTAGCCGTCAAAACCAGCGTAAGGGGGTTCTAACGCTGGTTTTTACCGCCTGCTGGTATTTAGAGTCAGTCAGGAAAGGGTCTAACGCTCACTTTCCAGCCGTGACTTTTCCATACCGCAGATCCCCTTACGCCAATTGCGTATCCTATCTTTTCAATGGGATCTTTTTAACGCCGGTATTTAGAGTCTTGGCTGAAGTGAGCGTTAGAAATCTAACGACAAGACTCCAGCCGCAGAGAAAAGCCAGGAGTTAAGAGCTTTCTCGGCTAACGCCGGTTCATAAAGTTCATAAAGCTCTTAACTACTGTGCTCTAAAGTACACTAACACGCATAAACTACCTATGTACCCCTAAACCGAGGCCCCCCCCACATCGCCGCCACTCTATTAATTTTTTTTAACCCCTAATCTGCCGAATGCACACCGCCGCAACCTACATTATCCCTATGTACCCCTAATCTGCTGCCCCTAACACCGCCGACACCTACATAATATTTATTAACCCCTAATCTGCCCCCCCCCAAAGTCGCTGCTACCTTACCTACAATTATTAACCCCTAATCTGCCGACCGGACCTCCCCGCTACTCTAAAAAATGTATTAACCCCTAAAGCTAAGTCTAACCCTAACCCTAACACCCCCCTAAGTTAAATATAATTTTTATCTAACGAAATAAAATAAATCTTATTAAATAAATTATTCCTTTTAAAGCTAAATACTTACCTGTAAAATAAACCCTAATATAGCTACAATATAAATAATAATTATATTGTAGCTATTTTAGGGTTTATATTTATTTTACAGGCAACTTTGTATTTATTTTAACCAGGTACAATAGCTATTAAATAGTTAATAACTATTTAATAGCTACCTAGTTAAAATAATTACAAAATTACCTGTAAAATAAATCCTAACCTAAGTTACAATTAAACCTAACACTACACTATCAATAAATAAATTAAATACAAATACCTACAAATAAATACAAATAAATACACTAACTAAAGTACAAAAAATAAAAAAATAATTTACAAACATTATAAAAATATTACAACAATTTTAAGCTAATTACACCAACTCTAAGCCCCCTAATAAAATAACAAAGCCCCCCAAAATAAAAAAATTCCCTACCCCATTCTAAAATAAAAATTGTAAAGCTCTTTTACCTTACCAGCCCTTAAAAGGGCCTTTTGCGGGGCATGCCCCAAAGAATTCTGCTCTTTTGCCTGTAAAAAAACATACAATACCCCCCAACATTACAACCCACCACCCACATACCCCTAATCTAACCCAAACCCCCCTTAAATAAACCTAACACTTAGCCCCTGAAGACCTTCCTACCTTATCTTCACCACGCCGGGTATCACCGATCCGTCCAGAAGAGGGTCCGAAGTCTTCCTCCTATCCGGGCGATGTCTTCATCCAAGCGGGGGCTGAAGAGGTCCATCATCCAGCTGAAGTCTTCCTCCAAGCGGGGGCTGAAGAGGTCCATCATCCGGCTGAAGTCTTCATCCAAGCGGGGGCTGAAGAGGTCCATCATCCGGCTGAAGTCTTCTATCAAGCGGTATCTTCAATGTTCTTTCTTCCGGCTCTATCTTCATCCCACCAACGCGGAACATCCTTCCTCCACGACGAACTCCCGACGAATGAAGGTTCCTTTAAGGGACGTCATCCAAGATGGCGTCCCTCGAATTCCGATTGGCTGATAGGATTCTATCAGCCAATTGGAATTAAGGTAGGAAAATTCTGATTGGCTGATGGAATCAGCCAATCAGATTCAAGTTCAATCCGATTGGCTGATCCAATCAGCCAATCAGATTGAGCTCGCATTCTATTGGCTGTTCCGATCAGCCAATAGAATGCAAGCTCAATCTGATTGGCTGATCCAATCAGCCAATCGGATTGAACTTGAATCTGATTGGCTGATTCAATCAGCCAATCAGAATTTTCCTACCTTAATTCCGGAATTCAAGGAACGCCATCTTGTATGACGTCCCTTAAAGGAACCTTCATTCGTCGGGAGTTCGTCGTGGAGGAAGGATGTTCCGCGTCGGCGGGATGAAGATGGAGCCGGAAGAAAGAAGATTGAAGATGCCGCTTGATAGAAGACTTCAGCCGGATGATGGACCTCTTCAGCCCCCGCTTGGATGAAGACATCGCCCGGATAGGAGGAAGACTTCGGACCCTCTTCTGGACGGATCGGTATTACCCGGCGTGGTGAAGATAAGGTAGGAAGATCTTCAGGGGCTTAGTGTTAGGTTTATTTAAGGGGGGTTTGGGTTAGATTAGGGGTATGTGGGTGGTGGGTTGTAATGTTGGGGGGGTATTGTATGTTTTTTTTTACAGGCAAAAGAGCAGAATTCTTTGGGGCATGCCCCGCAAAAGGCCCTTTTAAGGGCTGGTAAGGTAAAAGAGCTTTTCAATTTTTATTTTAGAATAGGGTAGGGCATGTTTTTATTTTTGGGGCTTTGTTATTTTATTAGGGGGCTTAGAGTAGGTGTAATTAGCTTAAAATTGTTGTAATATTTTTATAATGTTTGTAAATTATTTTTTTATTTTTTGTAACAGTTCTTTTTTTATTTTTTGTACTTTAGTTAGTGTATTTATTTGTATTTATTTGTAGGTATTTGTATTTAATTTATTTATTGATAGTGTAGTGTTAGGTTTAATTGTAACTTAGGTTAGGATTTATTTTACAGGTAATTTTGTAATTATTTTAACTAGGTAGCTATTAAATAGTTATTAACTATTTAATAGCTATTGTACCTAGTTAAAATAAATGCAAAGATGCCTGTAAAATAAATAAAAATCCTAAAATAGCTAGAATGTTATTATTCGTTATATTGTAGCTATATTAGGATTTATTTTACAGGTAAGTATTTAGCTTTAAATAGGAATAATTTATTTAATAAGATTTATTTTATTTTGTTAGATAAAAATTATATTTAACTTAGGGGGGTGTTAGAGTTAGGGTTAGACTTAGCTTTAGGGGTTAATACATTTATTATAGTAGCGGTGAGGTCCGGTCAGCAGATTAGGGGTTAATAATTGTAGGTAGGTAGCGGCGACATTGGGGGGGGGGGCAGATTAGGGGTTAATAAATATAATATAGAGGTCGGCGGGGTTAGGGGCAGCAGATTAGGGGTTCATAGGGATAACGTAGGTTGCGGCGGTGTACGGAGCGGCAAATTAGGGGTTAATAATAATATGCAGGGGTCATCGATAGCGGGGGCAGCAGATTAGGGGTTAATAAGTGTAAGGTTAGGGGTGTTTAGACTCGGGGTACATGTTAGGTGCAGACTTAGGGAGTGTTTCCCCATAGGAAACAATGGGGCTGCGTTAGGATCTGAACGCTGCTTTTTTGCAGGTGTTAGGTTTTTTTTCAGCTCAAACTGCCCCATTGTTTCCTATGGGGGAATCGTGCATGGGCAAGTTTTTTAAGCTGGCCGCGTCCGTAAGCACCGCTGGTATTGAGAGTTGCAGTGGCGGTAAATTATGCTCTACGCTCCCTTTTTGGAGCCTAACGCAGCCCTTCTGTGAACTCTAAATACCAGCGGTATTTAAAAGGTGCGGGGGGGAAAAAAGCACGCGTAGCTAACATACCCCTTTTAACATACCCAGAACTCTAAATCTAGCCGTCTGTTTTATAGAGATCAATGAAATGGTCAGCTTGCGTTCCACGATGTGAAATATTTGGAGAAATGTTGTTTATATATTATATATATATATATATATATATATATATATATATATTAGCGAAAAATAGAAGGCCCTCACTGGGTCTTATCCAAAAGAATGATTTAATTTGTTTTGGGACGTTTTTGGGTCAGCGCCATTTTTAAACAGAGATACAGTATATAGCTTTATCACAACTTACAACAATCTGTATGAAGAAACTTGTAAAGTTATCACCAAACAAATGATGAGTTAAATGATTTAGTAGCTAATGGCTGTGATTTTGTATTACCAGGACACAAAACTATTATTAAGACCAATACAGAGACTAGTTGGTTGCTATGTATAGGGCAATTTAAAAGTGGCTTTAGTCAATCTAGTGTAGTGTTGTAGGTAAACAATTTCAATCTGTGATAACTAATATGGTATATGACTTTTGGTTTTGTGCTAACTATCACTGAACTTTTCATGTATCTAGTGACCTCTTCCCAATATAATAAACACTATGTTGACGGTACCTCTAGTGAAGCAAGGGTACGCATGAGGGAGCACAATTATGATATTGAACATGATATTCAAATACCGCAGGGTGCGTTAACCTAACACAAAGAATAAAGCACAAATGTGTGTTAATATAGTTTAATCAAAGCATCTTAACACATCCAAAACTTGTAATGGATAGCGCAGAGAGCAATATTAACACACTTGTATTACAAGAGTTACACTCAAGTGCAGTCCAATTTACTGCTATAAAATGTAGCACCTGTAAGACCTGAAGTAAACTATTATTATTAAAGGGACATAATACCCATATGCTAAATCACTTGAAACTAATGCAGTATAACTGTAAAAAGCTGACAGGAAAATATCACCTGAGCATCTCTATGTAAAAAAGGAAGATGTTTTACCTCACAATCTCCTCAGCTCAGCAGAGTAAGTTCTGTGTAAAAAGTTATACTCAGCTGCTCCCAGCTGCAAGTAAAAAAAAAAAAAAAAATGAAAAAATGAACAGCAGCCAATCAGCATCAGCAGTGCTGAGGTCATGACTCTTTTACTGTGATCTCGTGAGATTTGACTTAACTCTCATGAGATTTCATTGTTACACTGAATAGGGAAATAACATGAGAGTGCACGAGGCTCATCCTTTCAGCTGTCCCAGGACAGACATACTAATATGCTGCTTAGAAATCCTTTACAATGGGATGTGGCTACTGAGGAACTTTTGAGGTAAAATATCTTTCTTTTTTACATAGAGATGTTCAGGTGATATTTTCTAGTCAGCTTTTTACAGCTATGCTGCATCACTTTCAAGTGTTTAAACATTTGGGTATTATGGCCCTTTAATAGCATTGCACACAGAGTTACATGAAGAGCTCCACTATTAGTGCACCATCGCTTAGCACACAATTGAGTTAGGGATCAGATGATATCAAATTCATTTTACTGCACACTCACCCAGAAGTTTATAATGTGAGGAATTCAGAGCACCTCTACTATTCGACATGCATATGTTAGAGGGATAAAAATAACTATGGAAAAATAGAAGTGTTTTTGTTAGTGCTGGAGCGATGTTATAGCACAATATTGCTAATATTTTTGCTCTCCACTTTTTATCTAGTTTATAATGTGTGTATAATAATATTAGATATAGAATGTGGGATTTTTTAATAATGAACTGTATTAGAATATGTACATCAGTGAAAGTAATTTTGTATTGCAGTTTTATTTAAAGGGACATTCCGGTCAAAATTTAAATGCACATAGATGAATTACATCTTTGAATAGAAACATATTTGTAATATACATGTAATGGCAAAGTGCTTCTAGTTAAAGTTATCACTGTTTTAGTGTTAACATTTTTCTCTTCATGTGCATGTGAAGCATAGCTACCTTTTCTCAGTGCACCAGCATTTTAAATACTGCAGCTGCTCAGTGCACCACTGGGGCTTGTATCATGTCAGCAATTTACAAATGGAGTCACTACCAGATGGTAAAAACATATTGGCCCCTATTTATCAAAGGTGTTGTGGACCTGATCCGACAGTACGGATCAGGTCCGCAACACCTCGCTAAACGCGGAGAGCAATACTCTCTCCGCATTTAACATTGCACCAGCAGCTCACAAGAGCTGCTGGTGCAACGCTGCCTCCTGCTGACTCGCGGCCAAACGGCGGTCAGCAGGGGGGTGTCAATCAACCAGATCGTACTCGATCGGGTTGATTTCTGGCGATTCCTATCCGCCTGCTCAGAGCAGCCGGACAGGGTTATGGAGCAGCGGTCTTTAGACCGCTGCTTCATAATTTGTGTTTCTGGTGAGTCTGAAGACTCGCCAGAAACAGGGGCCCACAAGCTCCATACGGAGCTTGATAAATGGGCCCCATTAGGCTCTCTGAGCAAGTGCAGTGTTTAAAATGCTGGTGCACGGTTCATACGTAAATACAATTTTAAAACCGCTATAGTTTTTATTAGAAGTATTTTTGCTAATACATCTATATTACAAAAAAATGTGTATATTCAAAACTGAAATGCATCCATGTGGATTCTAATTTTGGCTGGAATGTCCCTTTAAGTTTTGAAGTGATTTTAAACGGTATATTAAAATACCATTTTATAGCAGCTAAAAGCTTCTTTTTTTTCTTCTTTCTCACATTTTTTTCCGATTTTATACAACAGAAATGTTATATAAAATTGTTCTGTGAGGACAGGAGTTTTCTTGTGCTCATGTTACAATTATACTATTTACAATTACAGGTAAAAATTAAAATGTATTAAATAAAAATAAAAAATTGTAGATTTTGGTAGAATTTCTCCCTAAACCATAGTTTGGTTTTTACAATTATTATTACAAAATAATAAAAGTTAAAATCATCTTTATCTAAATCTAAGATGGTTGATTGGCTTTAATAGGAATAGTTACGATTATTTGACAAAGTTTAACCTGAAAAGTTTTTTTTTTCAAGTTAGTGAGAGACGGATGCAGTATTGAAAACAATGGTATAAGCAGAGTAGGTAAAATAAGTACAATACATAGTTCGCAAATCAACAAACAAAGCAAAGTTTCTTTTTATGTACAATGAATAGGAACATAAAGTAAGAAAATGACAAATGCTATAATGAGGTACAAACAAATGCGGCAGATCCCTTGTGCTCACATCACTGGCAATGACTAAGTACATAATCATGTTTGGTAATAGAATGCCAGAAGCAAATTCATCTAAGTTTCTAGGGAAAAGAGTAACTTAAGTTTCTACAAACCTTCTAGTTTCTAAATAATTGTTTGATAACAAAAAAAAAACCCACTAAATATTATGAAAGAAGAGAGTGAGAATACATTAAAATTTGGGAGTTACATATTTTTTTATTCAAAGATGGGGAGCAGAAATATTATCAGATAATTATATAAATGCAAGTGAATGCAAAATCTAAATTTGATTCCTGTCTCTTTCTCAGTTCACTACTACTTTTGTTGGCCTAGATTACAAGTGGAGCACTATGTGTGCGCTATCTATATCACGACTCTGGGCTAAGAATAGCACACAATTTGATACGACAAGTCAATAGCAAAAGATGTTAATTAGAGAATGCTAACACGGACAAAAAATTTTTAGCGCACCCTATACTTTCAATGGATAGCGCTGACCACGCTAACATCGCTCATATTATAAGTGGGGAGTTAGGCCGCTTCCTATCTGAATGCCTTTTACAGTTTTTCACAGCTATAGGGCATTAGTTAATTGCAGTAGTCAAGGCTGGAAAGGATGAGAGGGGATTAAAATCTTAGTTGTGTCTTGTGTAAGGAAATGTCTGATTTTAGAGATGTTTTTTAAGGTGGACGCTGCAGGATTTAGCCAAGGACTGAATGTGAGGAGTGAAATAAAGATCTGAGTCAAATGTGACCCTAAGACATCTGGCATGCTGGTTAGTCAACAGTTATAGAGAGATGGGGGGTGGAGATTTTAGAAGAAAGAGGGAAGATACAGATGCAGAAGCTTAGATATAAGTTAATTACAGAGGTAAAAAGTATCGGTAGATTATGAGTTTTTGTCGGTAAGGCTTGCGGGGCTAACGAGCAGTTTCAGCTCACCGCTCACCTACAAACCCGGCGTTATCCGCAGAAAAGTGAGCGAAGAGCAAAATTTTGCTCCACATCTCATCTCAACACCAGCGCTGCTTACGGTAGCAGTGAGCTGGCTAAACGTGCTTGTGCACTATTTCCCCTAGGAATTAATGGGGCAGATTCGACTGAAAAAAAACCTAACACCTGCAAAAAAGAAGCGTTCAGCTCCTAACGCAGCCCCAATGATTCCTATGGGGAAATAAAAGTTATGTCTACACCTAACACCCTAACATGAACCCCGAGTCTAAACACCCCTAATCTTACACTTATTAACCCCTAATCTGCCGCCCCCGACATCGCCGACACTTTCTTTATATTATTAACCCCTAATCTGCCGCTCCGGACACCGCCGCCACCTACATTATACTTATGAACCCCTAATATGCTGCCCCCAACATCGCCGAACCCTACATACTATTTATTAACCCCTACTCTTCCGCCCCAATGTCGTCGCCACCTAACTACACTTATTAACCCCTAATCTGCAGCCGCCAACGTCGCCGCCACTATAATAAATATATTAACCCCTAAACCTAAGTCTAACCCTAACCCTAACACCCCCCTATCTTAAATATAATTTAAATAAATCTAAATAAAATAACTTTAATTAACTAAATAATTCCTATTTAAAACTAAATACTTACCTGTAAAATAAACCCTAAGATAGCTACAATATAACTAATAGTTACATTGTAGCTAGCTTAGGGTTTATTTTTATTTTACAGGCAACTTTGTATTTTTTTTAACTAGGTAGAATAGTTATTAAATAGTTATTAACTATTTAATAGCTACCTAGCTAAAATAAATACAAATTTACCTGTAAAATAAAACCTAACATAAGTTACAATTACACCTAACACTACACTATAATTAAATTAATTCCCTACACTAACTACAATTAAATACAATTAAATACAATTATCTAAATTCCGAAAAAAACAAACACTAAATTACAGAAAATAATAAAATAATTACAAGTTTTTTAAACTAATTACACCTAATCTAATCCCCCTAATAAAATAAAAAAGCCCCCCAAAATAATAAAAAGCCCAACATTAAAACCCACCACCCACACACCCAACCCTACTCTAAAACCCACCCAATCCCCCCTTAATAAAACCTAACACTAACCCATTTAAGATCACCCTACCGTGAGACATCTTCACCCAACCGGGCAGAAGTGGTCCTCCAGATGATCCGAAGTCTTCATCCTATCCGGGCAGAAGAGGTCCTCCAGACGGGCAGAAGTCTTCATCCAGGTGGCATCTTCTATCTTCATCCATCCGGAGCGTAGCGGGTCCATCTTCAAGACATCCGACGCGAAGCATCCTCTTCAATTCCGATTGTCTGATAGAATCAGTCAATCGGAATTAAGGTAGAAAAAATCCTATTGGCTGATCCAATCAGCCAATAGTATTGAAGTTCAATCCTATTGGCTGATCCAATCAGCCAATAGGATTGAGCTCGCATTCTATTGGCTGATTGGAACAGTGGAACATTGGATCCAATCAGCCAATAGGATTTTTTCTACCTTAATTCCGATTGGCTGATAGAATTCTATTAGCCAATCGGAATTGAAGGGACGCCATCTTGGATGACGTCACTTAAAGGTACCATCATTTAGTCTCAGTCGTCGGAAAGAAGAGGATGTTCCGCGTCAGATGTCTTGAAGATGGACCCGCTCTGGATGGATGAAGATAGAAGATGCCACCTGGATGAAGACTTCTGCCCGTCTGGAGGACCTCTTCTGCCCGGATAGGATGAAGACTTCAGACCATCTGGAGGACCACTTCTGCCCGGTTGGGTGAAGACGTCTCTGGGTAGGGTGATCTTCAAGGGGTTAGTGTTAGGTTTAATTAAGGGGGGATTGGGTGGGTTTTAGAGTAGGGTTGGGTGTGTGGGTGGTGGGTTGTAATGTTGGGGGGTATTGTATTTTTTTTTACAGGTAAAAGAGCTGATTACTTTGGGGCAATGCCCAGCAAAAAGCCCTTTTAAGGGCTATTTGTAATTTAGTATAGGGTAGGGCTTTTTATTATTTTGGGGGGCTTTTTTTTATTAGGGGGATTAGATTAGGTGTAATTAGTTTTAAAAACATTTTAATTATTTTATTATTTTCTGTAATTTAGTGGGGGGGGGTTTCATACTTTAGTTTATTTAATTTAATTGTAATATATTGTAGTTAATTTAGTTAATTTATTTAATTATAGTGTAGTGTTAGGTGTAATTGTAACTTAGGTTAGGATTTAATTTACAGGTAAATTTGTCTTTATTTTAACTAGGTAGTTATTAAATAGTTAATAACTATTTAATAACTATTGTACCTAGTTAAAATAAATACAAAGTTGCCTGTAAAATAAAAATAAACCCTAAGCTAGCTACAATGTAACTATTAGTTATATTGTAGCTATCTTAGGGTTTATTTTATTGGTAAGTATTTAATTTTAAATAGGAATAATTTATTTAATTATAGTAATTTTATTTATATTTATTTAAATTATATTTAAGTTAGGGGGGTGTTAGGGTTAGACTTAGGTTTAAGCGTTAATACATTTAATATAGTTGCAGCGATGTTGGGGGCGGCAGATTAGGGGTTAATAAATGTAGGTAGGTGTCGGAGATGTTAGGGATGACAGATTAGGGGTTAATAAAATTTAACTAATGTTTGCGAGGCGGGAGTGCAGCGGTTTAGGGGTTAATATATTTATTTAAGTGGTGGCAATGTCCGGTCGGCAGATTAGGGGTTAAAATTTTTATTTAAATGTTTGCGATGGGGGGGCCTCGGTTTAGGGGTTAATAGGTAGTTTATGGGTGTTAGTGTACTTTTTAGCACTTTAGTTAAGAGTTTTATGTTACGCCGTTAGCCCATAAAACTCTTAACTACTGACTTTTAAATGCGGTACGAGTCTTGACAGGAGAGGGTCTATCGCTCACTTTTTCCAAGACTCATAATACCGGCATTAAGAAAATCACATTGAAAATATGGGATATGCAATTTACGTAAGTGGATTTGCGGTATGTTCGAGTCGCGGGAAAACAAGTGAGCGGTACACCTGTACCTGCCAGACTCGTAATACCAGCGGGAGTTAAAAAGCAGCGTTGGGACCTCTCAACTAGTGATGTCTCGAATTGCTTGTTCACGTTCGCAAGGGCGGGCGAACATATGCGATGTTCAATCCGCCCCCTATTCGTCATCATTGAGTAAACTTTGACCCTGTATCTCACAGTCTGCAGACACATTCCAGCCAATCAGCAGCAGACCCTCCCTCCCAGACCCTCCCAGCTACTGGACAGCAGCCATTTTAGATTCATTCGGAAGCTGCTTTCTTAGTGAGAGGAGGGACAGTGTAGCTGCTGCTGATTTAATAGGGAAATTGATAGCTAGGCTAGTGTATTCAGTGTCCACTACAGTCCTGAAGGACTCATCTGATCTCTGCTGTAAGGACAGCACCCCAAAAAGCCCTTTTTAGGGCTAGAACATCAGTCTGTTTTTTTGTTTTTTTTCCTGTGTAATCTAATTGCAGTTGCCTGCCTGCCAGCGTGTGTGTCAGGCTCACAGCGTATACTGTGCCCACTTGCCCAGTGCCACCGCTCATATCTGGTGTAACAGTAGTGTAAATTAAAAAAACCAAAAAACTTTTTTGACTGAAACATCAGTCTGCTTGTGTAATCTAATTGCAGTTGCCTGCCTGCCAGCGTGTGTGCCAGGCCCACTTGCCCAGTGCCACCACTCATATCTGGTGAAACAGTAGTGTAAATTTAAAAAAAAAAACTTTTTTGACTGTGAAATATCAGTCTGATAGTGTAATCTAATTGCAGTTGACTGCCTGCCAGCGTGTGTGCCAGGCTCACAGCGTATACTGTGCCCACTTGCCCAGTGCCACCACTCATATCTGGCTGGTGTAACAGTAGTGTAAATTTAAAAAAAAAACTTTTTTGACTGTGAAACATCAGTCTGCTTGTGAAATCTAATTGCAGTTGCCTGCCTGCCAGCGTGTGTGCCAGGCCCACTTGCCCAGTGCCACCACTCATATCTGTTGTAACAGTAGTGTAAATTTAAAAAAAAAAAACTTTTTTGACTGTGAATCATCAGTCTGCTGCCTGCCAGTGTGTGTGCCAGGCCCACTTGCCCAGTGCCACCACTCATATCTGGTGTAACATTAGAGTAAATTTAAAAAAACTTTTTTGACTGTGAAACATCAGTCTGCTAGTGTAATCTAATTGCAGTTGCCTGCCTGCCAGCGTGTGTGCCAGGCTCACAGCATATACTTTGCCCACTTGCCCAGTGCCACCACTCATATCTGGTGTAACAGTAGTGTAAATTAAAAAAAAAAAACTTTTTTGACTGTGAAACATCAGTCTGCTAGTGTAATCTAATTGCAGTTGCCTGCCTGCCAGCGTGTGTGCCAGGCTCACAGCATATACTTTGCCCACTTGCCCAGTGCCACCACTCATATCTGGTGTAACAGTAGTGTAAATTAAAAAAAAAAAAACTTTTTTGACTGTGAAACATCAGTCTGCTAGTGTAATCTAATTGCAGTTGCCTGCCTGCCAGCATGTGTGCCAGGCTCACAGCGTATACTGTGCCCACTCGCCCAGTGCCACCACTCATATCTGGTGTAACAGTAGTGTAAATTTAAAAAAAACACAACTTTTTTGACTGTGAATCATCAGTCTGCTAGTGTAATCTAATTGCAGTTGCCTGCCTGCCTGCCAGCGTGTGTGCCAGGCTCACAGCGTATACTGTGCCAACTTGCCCAGTGCCACCACTCATATCTGGTGTAACAGTGGTGTAAATTTAAAAAAACAAACTTTTTTGACTGTGAAACATCAGTCTGCTTGTGTAATCTAATTGCAGTTGCCTGCCTGCCAGCGTGTGTGCCAGGCTCACAGTGTATACTGTGCCCACTTGCCCAGTGCCACCACTCATATCTTGTTTAATAGTAGTGTAAGTGTACATTTAAAACAAAAAAAACTTTTTGGACTGTGAAACATCAGTCTGCTTTTTTGTGTCAGGCTCACAGCGTATACTGTGCCCACTTGCCCAGTGCCACCACTCATATCTTGTTTAATAGTAGTGTAAGTGTAAATTTAAAAAAAATTAAACTTTTGGACAGTGAAACATCAGTCTGCTTTTTTGTGTCAGGCTCACAGCATATACTGTGCCCACTTGCCCAGTGCCACCACTCATATCTTGTTTAATAGTAGTGTAAGTGTAAATTTAAAAAAAAAAAATCTTTTTGGACTGTGAAACATCATTCTGCTTTTTTGTGTCAGGCTCACAGCGTATACTGTGCCCACTTGCCCAGTGCCACCACTCATATCTTGTTTAATAGTAGTGTAAGTGTACATTTAAAAAAATGACAGGCAGAGGCAGGCCACCACGCAGGTGCCGTCGTGGTCGTGGTGCTGTGATTCCCTTTGGCCCTAGAATAATGCCCAGTGTTCAGAGGCCACGTACCATGAACTCGAAACGTTCTGAGGACATAGTTGACTTTTTAACACAGGACACCCAATCTTCTATAGCTTCCGCTCCGAACCTTGACGCACCATCCTCCTCCAGCTTATCTTCGGGCACCTCTCAAGTTACCACTTGCCCGCCTGCCGCCACCACCAACACTAGCACCACAGGCCCTTCACTTGATCTGTCAGAGGAGTTATTTACACATCAGTTGGAAGGAATGAGTGATGCGCAACCATCATGTAGATAACAGTGATATGTCTCAGTCAGGCAGCATTACAGACATGGATGTACGGTGTGATGATGATGATGTTGTACCCGCTGCTGCTTCCTTTGTTGATTTGTCAGATACAAGTGAAGCGGTTGATGATGACGATGCATCCGTGGATGTCACGTGGGTGCCTGCTAGAAGAGAAGAAGAAGAGGGGGAAAGTTCAGATGGGGAGACAGAGAGGAGGAGGAGACGAGTTGGAAGCAGGGGGAGGTCGTCGCAAGCAGCTAGTGGCAAAGTCAGACAGCATGCATCGGCACCCGGGGGCAGCCAGACAGCACGCCAATCAACGCATGCTGTTGCCACCACCAGAATGCCGTCATCTCAGAGCTCAGCAGTGTGGCATTTTTTTTGTGTGTCTGCCTCTGACAACAGTTTGCAACCTGTGCCAAAAGAAACTGAGTCGTGGGAAGTCCAACACCCACCTAGGTACAACTGCTTTGCGAAGGCACATGATCGCACATCACAAACACCTATGGGATCAACACATGAGTACAAGCAGCACACAAACTCAAAGCCGCCATCCTCCTCCTGGTCCAGCATCTTCAGCCACGTCAACCACTGCTGTCCTCCTTGCCCCCTCTCAACCATCCGCCACTCCGTCTCTCTTCCGGAGCATTTCCTGCTCATCTGCCCACAGTCAGTTGTCTGTCAAGGACATGTTTGAGCGTAAGAAGCCAATGTCACAAAGTTACCCCCTTGCCCAGCGTCTGACAGCTGACTTGTCTGAACTCTTAGCCCGCCAGCTTTTACCATACAAGCTGGTGGAGTCTGAGGCGTTCAAAAAATTTGTAGCTATTGTGACACCACAGTGGAAGGTACCCGGCCGAAATTTCTTTTCACAAAAGGCAATCCCCAACCTGTACTCGATTGTGCAAAAGGAAGTAATGGCATGTGTGGCACACAGTTTTGGGGCAAGGGTCCATCTGACCACTGATAGCTGGTCTGCAAAGCATGGTCAGGGCAGGTATATCACCTACACTGCGCATTGGGTAAACCTGCTGACGGCTGCCAAGCATGGAATGCGTGGCTCTGCAGAGGAGTTGGTGACACCGCCATGACTTGCAGGCAGGCCTGCTGCCACCTCCTCTACTCCTCCTACTCCATCCTCTTCCATAACCTCCTCGGCTGAGTCCACTTCTGCTGCTGCGTCTTGCTCCACATCAACGGCACCCCCCCAGCTCCCCAGGTACTATTCCACATCCCAGATACGGCAGTGTCACGCCGTCTTAGGGTTGACTTGCCTTAAAGCAGAGAGTCACACCGTACCAGCACTCCTGTCCGCCCTGAACGCACAGGTGGATCAGTGGCTGACTCCGCACCAACTGGAGATCGGCAAAGTGGTTTCTGACAACGGAAGTAATTTGGTGGCGGCATTGAAATTGGGCAAGTTGACCCATGTGCTGTGCATGGCACATGTGTGTAATCTGATCGTACAACGCTTTGTGCATAAGTACCCAGGCTTACAGGACGTCCTGAAGCATGCCAGGAAGGTGTGTGGCCATTTGAGGCGTTCCTAATGTTCGACCGCCTACTCCAACAAGAAAAAAAACGTTAATGAGTATTTGTATAAACGGGGTGCTAGGACAGCCTCTGCGGAGCTGGGAAATTTTTGCCACGTTACTGGATGCTCATGCGCAATGCCTGTAGGCTCATGCGTCCTTTTGAGTAGGTGACAAACCTAGTCAGTCGCACCGAAGGCACCATCAGCAACATCATACCATTTGCTTTCTTCCTGGAGCGTGCCCTGCGAAGAGTGCTGGATCAGGCCGTAGATGAGCGTGAAGAGGAAGAGGAAGAGTTGTGGTCACCATCACCACCAGAAACAGCCTTATCAGCATCGCTTGCTTGACCAGCAGCAACGCTGGAAGAGGATTGTGATGAAGAGGAGTCAGAGGAGGAATGTGGCTTTGAGGAGGAGGAGGAGGAAGACCAACCACAACAGGCATCCCAGGGTGCTCGTTGTCACCTATCTGGTACCCGTGGTGTTGTACGTGGCTTAGGGGAAGAAGATACCTTCAGTGAGATCACTGAGGACGAGGAACTGGACATGAGTAGCTCGGCATCCAACCTTGTGCAAATGGGGTCTTTCATGCTGTCGTGCCTGTTGAGGGACCCTCGTATAAAAAAAGCTGAAGGAGAACGACCTGTACTGGGTGTCCACGCTACTAGACCCCCGGTATAAGCATAAAGTGCCTGAAATGTTACCGAATTGCCGCAAGTCGGAAAGGATGCAGCAGTTCCAAAATAAATTAAAAAGTATGCTTTACACAGCGTATAAGGGTGATGTCACATCACAACGGGAATCTAACAGGGGAAGAGGTGAAAGTAATCCTCCGACTCCCACGACCACGCCGGCAAGGACAGGACACTTTACAGACGTGTTGTTGATGGAGGACATGCAGAGCTTTTTAAGTCCTATGCATCGCCACAGCCCTTCGGGGTCCACCCTCAGAGAATGACTCGACCGACAGGTAGCAGGCTACCTTGCCTTAACTGCAGATCTTGACACTCTGAGGAGCGATGAACCCCTTGACTACTGGGTGTGCAGGCTTGACCTGTGGCCTGAGCTATCCCAATTTGCAATAGAACTTCTGGCCTGCCCCGCTTCAAGTGTCCTGTCAGAAAGGACCTTCAGTGCAAAAGGAGGTATTGTCACTGAGAAGAGAAGTCGCCTAGGTCAAAAAAGTCTAGATTACCTCACCTTTATTAAGATGAATGAGGGATGGATCCCGAAGGGACTGACATTGGGCGATACATTCGAGTAAAAAAGGCCTGATGAGATGAGCTGCCTTGGGCTAAAAATGGTCCACACGTTGCTGTATTTTATCTTCGAATGCCGGATGACTTGCGTGACTTATCCGCCACCAACTAGGGTTCAAGCCGCAATGTTTTAGGGCACTTTCTGCCTGGGAAACAAACATCAATTTTTCTGGCCGCTGCTACAGCAGCGGCTGCAACAATACCTAATTTTTCAGGCATGTGTACATGCCAAATTTTTCTGGCCTCTGGTGCTGCACTGTGGCTTCAAAAACCACACCACTCATATCTGGTGGCACAGTAGATTGCACGCGCAGTGCCCCAAATTTGAAGTAGGAGGACCGACCAAGCATCTTTTTCCATCTCCCGGTTCCTAAAATCCATGCCATATACACGTCCCCTGATAGGGGACGTAACAGGGATTAAACTGATCAGAATAGTACTACTTAACACACCACTCATATCTGGTGGCACAGTAGATTGCATGCGCAGTGCCCCAAATTTGAAGTAGGAGGACCGACCAAGCATCTTTTTCCATCTCCCGGTTCCTAAAATCTATGCCATATACACATCCCCTGATAGGGGATGTAACAGGGATTAAACTGATCAGAATAGTACTACTTAACACACCACTCATATCTGGTGGCACAGTAGATTGCACGCAGTGCTCTGACAAAATGCAGACGGACATTTGGCAGACGGACATTTGGCCGACAGACAGAAAGATAAAGAATGTTCCGATTTTGGCCGAGGGCAGATACGTTCCAGAGTGCTCTGTTCTAATCAGAGCCTCGGGCGCCACAACTGCCTCTGGGAACCTTACCATGGGTCACAGACCGCATGTCTTGTAATTCTCTGTCTTGGAAATTATCTATCTATCAAATCTATCTATTTATCTATCTATCTATCATATCTATCAAATGTATCTATTGCATCTATTGATCTATCTATCTAATCTATGTATCTATCTATCAAATCTATCTATCTCGTGGCCGGACTGTTATCTGACAGCCACTTGTGTTTCGGCCATGCCATATACATATCCATGCCATATACATGTCCCCTGATAGGGGACGTAACAGGGATTAAACTGATCAGAATAGTACTACTTAACACACCACTCATATCTGGTGGCACAGTAGATTGCACGCGCAGTGCCCCAAATTTGAAGTAGGAGGACCGACCAAGCATCTTTTTCCATCTCCCGGTTCCTAAAATCCATGCCATATACACGTCCCCTGATAGGGGATGTAACAGGGATTAAACTGATAGGAATAGTACTACTTAACACACCTTATAATAATGCAGAGAGAGGCAATGCAGAGAGAGGAGTCTGAAGAAGAGGAGTCAGAGGAGGAAGGTGGCTTTGAGGAGGTGGAAGACCAAACACAGCAGGCGTCCCAGGGGGCTTGTTGTCACCTTTCGGGGACCCTTGGTGTTGTACGTGGCTGGGTGGAGGAAGAGACCTTCAAGGACATCAGTGAGGACAAGGAACGGGGCATGGCTAGCTTGGTATCCAACCTTGTGCAAATGGGGAGTTTGCGGTTGTGCAAATGGACTGTTTGCGGTTGTTTGCGGTGCGTTAAAGGGACAGTCTAGGCCAAAATAAACTTTCAGGATTCAGATAGAGCATGTAATTTTAAACAATTTTCCAATTTACTTTTATCACCAATTTTGCTTTGTTCTCTTGGTATACTTAGTTGAAATCTTAACCTAGGAGGTTCATATGCTAATTTCTTAGAACTTGAAGCCCACCTCTTTCAGATTGCATTTTAACAGTTTTTCACCACTAGAGGGTGTTAGTTCACGTATTTCATATAGATAACACTGTGCTTGTGCACGAGAAGTTATCTGGGAGCAGGCACTGATTGGCTAGACTGCAAGTCTGTCAAAAGAACTGAAAAAAGGGGCAGTTTGCAGAGGCTTAGATACAAGATAATCACAGAGGTTAAAAGTATATTATTATAAATGTGTTAGTTATGCAAGACTGGGAAATGGGTAATAAAGGGATTATCTATCTTTTAAAACATTAAAAATTCTGGTGTAGACTGTCCCTTTAAATGGGGAGTTTGGTCTGTCACTGTGAAGCGGGCGTAACCCTTACACTACCTGATCGATACAACATCATACCTGATGTTTTAAAGCACGTTATTCCAAAAAATGTAGGAATGTTAGGTGATTTATGCCCTTTATGGCTTAAAAACAGACTCTGCATCAACTATGTAATTTTCTATGGGAGGTTTGCCATGGATCCCCCTCCGGCATGCCACAGTCCAGGTGTTAGTCCCCTTGAAACAACTTTTCCATCACTATTGTGGCCATAAAGAGTCCCTGTGGGTTTTAAAATTCGCCTGCCTATTGAAGTCAATGGCGGTTAGCCCGGTTCGCCCGTTTGCGAACAGTTGCGGAAGTTCGTGTCCGCCGTTCGCGAACGCAAATTTTTAGGTTCGCGACATCACTACTCTCAACGCTGCTTTTTAAGGCTAACGCAAAACTCGTAATCTAGGTGTATATTTTTACAACAGTGTTGGTTTTGCAAAACTGGGGAATGGTAAATAAATGGATTATCTATCTTTTTAAACAACATTTTTGGTGTTTACTAACCCTTTAAATAAAGTATTTCATGCATATATGCATATTAAATGTAATATGTATCATTTTATTAATACAAGTGTTCTAACATTGATTAAAGGGATATTTTATAGTTGTTGAACTGGGAAGGGCTCAACGGTAGAAATGTTGTAACTAACTCTTGCATTTTGCTTTTAATCATTATCTTAACTCTGTATTTAGACACCAATATATAAAACATTGACAGACCAACGAGAAACTGTCTGCTTGGGTTTACCAAGCTTGCAGTCTTTCGATCTGTCAATATATTAAAAAAAGGGGCTGACTTGTGAAGTGCAGACAAGTGTCAATGTGTCTCCCATAGTATATAATAGGGATTGCAGCTACTGCTAAAGTCCGCTGGGCATCTCCACTCATCAGCAATCTCACCCGGGGGGCATATTTGAAGTGTTTCTACACAGCACAGACAGTGCGCTCACTGAAACAAAGAACGGTTTCTGTGTAGGAACACTTTAAATAATACATCATTCGAAAAAAATGGTTGCAACCCTATACCTAACTTGCAGGGTTGCCCTTTGAATATATTGCACTACTGGCAAAGTAATGTATCCCAATTAAAATTAAGGTTACTCGCTTGGAATGCCCAGGTAACTCCCACAGGATGCAGATTTTTATTGATGAATGGATTGCTGATGGAGTTTAGCTTTATCTGCTTTTGCCAAGATTATTTCAAACCTCAATACCTTTAGTTAACTGTTATTGGTTTAGATGTTACACATATTAATGAAGTATCCAAAAGTGTTAACCACAAAGGGGAAATAAATGTATAATCATACAAAGTAAAAACAAAACAAAAAGGAAATTTATGCTTACCTGATAAATTTATTTCTTTTTACGATATGACGAGTCCACGGATTTCATCCTTACTTGAGGGATATCGCCTCCTGGTCAGCAGTAAGTGACAAAGAGCTCCACAGCAGAGCTGCATATATAGCCCCTCCCTTCCCTCCTCCTCCAGTCATTTGACCGAAGTTAGGAAGAGGAAGGAAAGGCCAAGGAGCAGAGGTGACTGAAGTTAAACAAAAATAAAAACCTGTCTTTAGAAAAATAACAGGGTGGGCCGTGGACTCGTCATATCGTAAAATAAATAAATTTATCAGGTAAGCATAAATTTCCTTTTCTTTTACAAGATATGACAAGTCGACGGATTTCATCCTTACTTGTGGGACACAATACCAAAGCTATAGGACACGGATGAAAGGAAGGGACAAGACAGGGACCTAAACGGAAGGCACCACTGCTTGAAGAACCTTTCTCCCAAAAACAGCCTCAGAAGAAGCAAAAGTATCAAATTTGGAAAATTTGGAAAAAGTATGAAGAGACGACCAAGTTGCAGCCTTGCAAATCTGTTCAACAGAAGCATCATTTTTAAATGCCCATGAGGAAGCCATAGCCCTAGTAGAATGAGCCGTAATTCTTTCAGGAGGCTGCTGTCCAGCAGTCTCATATGCAAGACGGATGATACTCTTCAGCCAAAAATAAAGAGAGGTAGCCGTAGCTTTCTTGCCCGTACGTTTTCCAGAAAAAAACACAAACAAAGAAGATGTTTGACGAAAATTCTTAGTCGCCTGTAAATAAAATTTCAATTCACGAACTACATCTAAGTTATGTAGCAGACGCTCCTTCTTAGAAGAAGGGTTAGGACATAATGAAGGAACAACAATTTTCTGATTAATATTCTTGTTAGAAACAACTTTAGGAAGAAAACCAAGTTTGGTACGTAACACCACTTTATCAGCATGGAAAATAAGATAAGGTGAATCACATTGTAAAGCTGAAAGTTCAGAAACTCTGCGAGCAGAAGAAATAGCAACCAAAAATAATACTTTCCAAGATAATAACTTAATATCTATGGAATCCATAGGTTCAAATGGAACCCCTTGAAGAACATTAAGAACTAAATTCAAACTCCAAGGAGGAGCAAATGATCTAAATACAGGCCTGATTCTAGTCAGAGCCTGGCAACAAGATTGAACATCTGGAACATCTGCCAGACATTTGTGAAGCAAAATGGACAAAGCAGAAATCTGTCCCTTTAAGGAACTCGCTGACAACCCTTTCTCCAATCCTTCTTGGAGAAAAGATAAAATCCTGGGAATCCTAACTCTACTCCATGAGTAGCCCTTGGAGTCGCACTAATAGAGATATTTACGCCATATCTTACGGTAAATCTTTCTAGTAACAGGTTTACGTGCCTGAATTAAAGTATCAATAACCGAATCAGAGAACCCTTGCTTAGATAAATAAAGCGTTCAATCTCCAAGCAGTCAGCTACAGAGAAACTAAATTGGGATGATGGAAGGGTCCCTGAATGAGAAGGTCCTGCCTCAATGGAAGCTTCCACGGCGGCAGAGATGCCATGTCCACTAGATCGGCATACCAAATCCTGCGAGGCCACGCAGGAGCGATGAGAATCACCGATGCCTTCTCCTGTTTGATCCGAGCAATCACCCGAGGAAGGAGGGCAAACGGAGGAAACACATAAGCCAGGTTGAACGACCAAGGTACTGCCAAGGCATCTATCAGTTCGGCCTGAGGATCCCTGGACCTGGACCCGTATCTTGGAAGCTTGGCATTCTGACGAGATGCCATCAGGTCCAATTCCGGTCTGCCCCACCTGAGAATCAGGGAAGCAAAGACCTCTGTATGAAGTTCCCACTCCCCCGGATGAAACGACTGTCTGCTTAAAATATCCGCTTCCCAGTTGTCCACTCCTGGGATGTAAATTTCTGACAGATAACAAGAGTGAGTCTCCGCCCACCGAATTATCTTGGATACTTCTGTCATCTCTAAGGAACTCCTTGTTCCTCCCTGATGATTGATGTAAGCCAAAGTCGTGATGTTGTCCGACTGAAACCTGATGAACTTGGCCGAGGCCAATTGAGGCCAAGCTTGAAGCGCATTGAATATTGCTCTCAACTCCAGAATATTTATGGGAAGGAAAAGACTCCACTCGAGACCACACACCCTGAGTTTTCAGGGAATTCCAGACTGCACCCCCTCCGAGTAGACTGGCATCCGTTGTCACTATCACCCATGAAGGTTTGCGGAAGCACATCCCTTGGGACAGATGATCTGGCGACAACCACCAAAGAAGAGAGTCTCTTGTCTCCTGATCCAGATCTATGTGAGGAGACAAATTTGCATAATCTCTATTCCACTGTCTGAGCATGCTCAGTTGCAGAGGTATGAGATGAAACCGTGCAAACAGAATGATGTCCATTGCCGCTACCATCAATCTGATTACCTCCATGCACTGAGCCACTGATGGCCGAGGAGTGGACTGAAGGTTTCGGCATGTCTCTAGAATCTTTAACATTCTGATTTCTGTCAAAAAGATTTTCATGGATACAGAATCTATTAGAGTTCCCAGGAAAGGAACTTTTGTCTGTGGAAATAGTGAACTCTTTTCTAGATTCACCTTCCACCCATGAGTCCTTAGAAAGGACAGAACCATGTCGGTATGGGACTTTGTCAGTTGAAAAGTAGACGCCTGGATTAGAATATCATCTAGATAAGGTGCCACACTGCCACTGCGATGCCCCGCGGTCAGAGAACCGCTAGCAAGGACCCTAGAACTTTCGTGAAGATTCTGGGTGCCGTGGCCAGCCCGAAGGGAAGAGCCACAAACTGAAAATGTTTGTCCAGGAAGACAAACCTTAGAAACTGGTGATGATCTCTGTGGATAGGAATGTGAAGATATGCATCCTTTAAATCCACGGTAGTCATATTTTGACCCTCCTGGATCAATGGAAGAATGGTCCGAATTGTTTCCATCTTGAAAGATGGGACTCTGAGAAACTTGTTTAGACTCTTGAGATCTAAAATGGGTCTGAATGTTCCCTCTTTTTTGGGAACCACGAAAAGATTTGAGTAAAACCCCTGTCCCTGTTCTTGTACTGGAACGGGACAAATTACTCCCATAGTAGAGAGGTCTTTTACACAACGTAAGAACGCCTCACTTTTTATCTGGTCTACAGACAATCGTGAAAGAAGAAACCTTCCCCTCGGAAGGGAATTTTTTAACTCCAGTTGGTACCCCTGGGACACGATTTCTAGCGTCCAGGGATCCTGAACATCTCTTACCCAAGCCTGGACAAAGAGAGAAAGTCTGCCCCCTACTAGGTCCAGTCCCGGACCGGGGGCCATCCCTTCATGCTGTCTTGGGAGCAGCAGCAGTCTTCTTGGGTTGTTTATTCTTGTTCCAAGCCTGATTGGGTCTCCAGACGGACTTGGACTGTGTGAAGGTCCCTTCCTGTTTAGTGGAAGAGGAAGAAGGGACACCCTTGAAATTTTGAAAGGAACGAAAATTACTCTGTCTCCTTTGTTTGGATGTCTTGTCCTGAGGGAGGAGAAGACCCTTACCTCCCGTAATGTCAGAGATAATCTCTTTCAATTCAGGCCCAAATAAAGTCTTTCCTTTGAAAGGGATAGCTAATAGCTTAGATTTAGAGGAAACATCAGCAGACCAAGATTTTAACCATAAGGCTCTGCGTGCTACAATGGCTAACCCTTGGCAATCTGAAAAGCGTCGTCCGTAACAAAGGAATTGGCTATCTTAAGGGCCTTAATTCTATCCAATATTTCCTCCAAAGGAGTCTCAGTTTTAAGAGACTCTTCTAGGGCATCAAACCAAAAGGCAGCCCCAGTTCTAACTGGTACAATGCAGGCCGTTGGTTGCAATAGAAACCCTTGATGAACAAACAGCTTCTTTAAAAGACCCTCCAACTTTTTATCCATAGGGTCTTTGAAAGCACAACTGTCCTCAATAGGAATAGTCGTACGCTTAGCTAGAGTAGAAATAGCTCCCTCCACCTTAGGAATCGTTTGCCAAACATCCCTAACAGTGTCAGGTAAAGGGTACATTTTCTTAAATATAGGGGAAGGAGAAAAAGGTATACCTGGCCTTTCCCATTCCTTGTTAATAATTTCCGAAATTCTTTTAGGAATCTGAAAAACATCAGCGTAAGTAGGAACCTCCAAATATCTGTCCATCTTACACAATTTTTCTGGAGGGACTACAATAGAGTCACAGTCGTCCAGAGTTAGTAAAACCTCCCGCAATAACAGGCGAAGGTGTTCCAGCTTAAATCTGAAGGACATCACGTCCGAATCTGCCTTGGGTAATGCACTACCTGAGTCAGACAGTTCTCCTTCTGAGAAAACCTCCCTACCCCCCCCCCCCTTCAGAGACCTGGGAGGGAAGATCGGAGATCGCCATCAAGGAATCAGAAGACGCCTGAACTACCTGGGTCTCTATTCTACTACGTTTACCCTGTAGTACTGGCAATTTAGATAACACCTCTGTAAGGGTTGATGACATAACAGTAGCCATATCCTGCAGAGTGAATGATGCAGACACAGATGAAGAACATGGCGTCGCCTGTGTGGGCGTTATGGGCTGAGACGCTTGGGATTGAACTTTATCCTGAACCTCATCATTCTGAGTACAATCATCATTATCATCAGATAAGAAAATCTGTTCTTTGCACTCTAATGCCCTAGTTATACATGAAGGACAAAGTGTAACAGGGGGTTCCACAATGGCATTTAAACACATAAGGCATGTATTGTGCTCATCCATGTTTAAATAATGAGAAACAATAAGCAATTTTTAAATTACACACAGGATTTTGACTGAAAAAATAAAAATGCTAAATACTGTATTTTTAAGATCTCGATTTACACAGCAATCCGTGCTTTTTTGAATTAAACAAGATAAGCAAGTAAACTTTTGAACAAGAGAAAGGTTCTTAAATCCTTTTTCCCTGTCAACCGTTAATATGCTGAGGCAATAACCCACAAGTTTAACACCCCGGTGTCTTTAAACTTAAAAACTGCTTTGTCAACTTGCCGCAGCTCTGCTGCGGCTCCTACCTGCTCCTGAGACCGCCAAACTAACAATAAAGCAAACCGGAACAGCAGGCGTCTAGACCGGAAAACAAATGCAATGGTAACACAGAGAGCGCTATGAAAGCGTGCGAGTCCCAAGCTCTGCCGCTCATGGGCGACAATCCCTGGCAACCTCCGCCATTAACCGGAGGATAGAAGAAAAACACATGCGTCTTCCTTAGTGTGCTGAAAAAGTATAAGCACTACACAACACGCTCCCTAGCATCTCCAAGGCTCACACCACATTCCAGCACTTCAGGACACGTACTAAAAAAAACAAAAAAAAACGCCTGAGTGTCTGTAAAATAAATACACATTAGTTCAGCTCCCCAATAAATGTTCCCTTGAGAGAGATAGGAACTGTCCCCTAGTGTATATATCCCAGTGCTTCTAGATAATATTGCTAGAGTGTCTGGTTTAGTCACAAAACTTATAGTCAAGGCTAGTGAATATACAGTCCATCTGAGAATCTGTGTTTCTATCCCAGAAAAAAAGAACTGCACTTACCTTCATGCTGAGTAACAGCATGAAAACACTTCACAGTGTCAAGAGGTCCACTTTTATCCTCCTGAGGTCCTGTGAAAACAGAGAAGTCTTGGTTAAGATGTCCAATACTCTGTACAAAAAATGCAGCATAATTCTGGGAGGCACAGTGGAGACAAAAATCCACCAGTTCCCACAGTCTGAAAGACTACTTAAAGCTGCTCTGTAATAAAATAGTACACTTTGGCACCATTTAAGAAACAATAAACTCTTGATTGAAGAATCTAAACTAACACCTCACTTTACCTCTTCCTATCACTAACACAGGCAAAGAGAATGACTGGGGGGGGGAAGGGAGGGGCTATATATGCAGCTCTGCTGTGGAGCTCTTTGCCACTTCCTGCTGACCAGGAGGCGATATCCCACAAGTAAGGATGAAATCCGTGGACTCGTCATATCTTGTAAAAGAAAAGAAAAAAAACAAATAAAATATAAATACATCATTTTGACAATAAAAATAACATTTTATTATTTTAAAATAAATGTTATATAAAGCATAGTAAAAAAAAGTATTACATAAAAATGTGTGCTATTCTTTTTTTGTATTTATGTTCTTCAATAAATTTATAAATACATTATATATTAGGGATATAAAAAATATGATTACGATAAAAAAAAATCATATTATATGTCCCTGGTCATTAAAAATGTACATTAAAAAGGCAAACTTTGTTGAGAAAAATGTCACTACTATTAAGACTGCAAGGTGCAGAAGGAAACGGATTGTTCTTCAGATCAGATGATTTAAGACACCTCAGCTAAATTTACTAGGAGACTGGTCCTATTGATTTAGCTGAGGAAAATGCGCTATTATTTTCTATTTACAGGCTCCTGATGTCTGTTAGAGATGCATACTTGTGTGAATGCATGCATACAAATTAAAGGATCGACAAAACAAAACCTTTTAACAGCATAAAATCTACATTACATAACTAACTGGTGATGTGTTTGCTCACCAGACACCTCAGTGGCCTCGCTCCTGCTTGTCTCCCTCAGCTCTGAGCTTGCTGCTTCCCTCGCACTCTTCCCACACGTGTGTCTGCATAGGATACTGGGACTCGCGCTGGGAGGAAGTGATGAGTATCAGGGAGCGTGAGTGGGAGCTTGCAGTGTGAGGCCCTGTTCCTCCCACCCCTGGCCGGATCATTTAGATTAACAGCAGCCAGGAGCCAGCACCGTACCTGTCTCTCTTACTACATACAGCGACCGGATCAGGTCTGCAAGACCTCGCTGAATGCGGAGAGCAATACGCTCTCCATATTCAGCATTGCACCAGCAGCTCAGAAGAGCTGCTGGTGCAACGCCGCCTCCTGCAGACTCGCAGCCGATAGGCCGCCAGCAGGGAGGTGTCAATCAACCCGTTTGTACTCGATCGGGTTCAATTGTGGTGATTCCTGTTCACCTGCTCAGAGCAGGTGGACAGGGTTATGGCGCAGCTGTCTTTAGACTGCTGCTTCATAACTGCTGTTTCTGGCGAGTCTGAAGACTCGCCAGAAACACCGGCCATCAAGCTCCACACGGAGCTTGATAAATAGGCCTCTATGTATTTTAAGAATTGTATTGATTTTAAATAGCTGTTTATTTTCTGTGTTCTTTTTTTATTTAAAAAATTTTTTTAAAAATATTATTATGTTATCAAAGACAGTAGCCTCAACTTTATGGTGTTACATAAATGCATAATCTTTAACTTTGCAAAGTTAAACAAATGCCTCTATGTAAAAATTTAAATTTGTGGCTACTGATATAAAAATAAATATTAAAGTTTTTAAAAATAAAAAAAAATAAAAAAAAAAAGATTACGAGTGGAGCGCTAAATATCGCTTTCATGAAAGTTAACAGTTAAGAGCGCGCTTCCCTAGACTCCAACAGCAGCAAAAGTTTACATATATATGTATATGACTATATACATATAAATGTATGTGTTAATATGTGTATATACACATATAAACACATAAATATATATGTAAATATTAATATACATATATATTCACAGGGAACACACAGTTCCCATAAACCACAATGTAAACGCACTTTTCATTGCAGTTTTTTTCTAAAACCCTACTCCCACCAACTTTAGACCCCAAAAACTGCCTAGTGGAGGTGTTTTTTTATTGAAAAAATGCATTGCCCTCTATTTTGAGGGTATTTTTGGGCAATTTTAGAAAATTATGGTTCATTTTCTGAGCACTAATTGCTACCACAAGCTCACAATAGCAATAACCAGCCACTTGTAATGGCTGGTTAATTATCGTGTGCCAGCAAACGGACAAATTGCGGGTGCACGACAATTTAGCACTCCGCTAGCCCATAATGTTCCTCTAAACTATTAACCCCTTGCAATCTAACATTGCTACATGATAAACCCAATATCTGCCCTAACCTTTTAATCCCTAAACCGCCACAACCCTCATTTCATTAAACCCCCTAAACAATTAATGCCTAAACTGTCACAACCCCACACACAAAAAAAACTAACTTATTACCCCCTAAACTGCGACAATCCCACATCGCAAACTAACCCTACACTACTTTTCTCCCGAACAGGTAACCTCCAAGACTGCTAACCAAACCTGTTACAAAAAAAATAAAAAATATTAGCATTACAAACTCTGCCAAAAATAATAACAAAACAAACAGTAAGGCCTATCCTAAACTAAAGTCCCTTCTCTAAAATTGCCCTTAAAAGGACATTTGTCAGGCAGTACCCTGGTTGATGTAAATAGCTGTTTTGCATTAATAAAAACTATACTAAAATCAAAGTAACCCTCCAAACAAATTGAACTTGCCCTAAAGTGATCAGCTCTTTTGCCTTTAAACATTTTTTTTTTAAAAAAACCCTATTCTAAAAAAATCATATCCTAAAGCTCCTTTGCCTTTTATTTTATTTATTTTTAAAAAACTCTATTCTAAAAAAGCGATTACTTTCTTTTTTCTAACCTAATCTAAAACCCTCACCAAACTTGATCACTAAATTTGGCTTCTATGTGGGCTTGTTGCTTCTCCAAGGTGGTGCTTCTCTTCCATCTTCATTCATGATGGTGCTCCGCTGGGACTTTCCTCTTCCATCTGACCTGTCTTCTTCCATCCAATGCTTCTTTTCTTCTTATCTACCCTCCGACGCCCTCTTCATGCGGTCACAGCTGCAAGCTGCACACTGATGCTTAAATGAGAGGTTCCCCCTTATTTAGTGGTGCCCTTGCATTTCTATTGGCTGATTTTTTAATTCTTAGTCCAATCAACCAATAGAATGACAGCTTTTTCTATTGGCTGATTGGGCAAAGGTTTATTTTTTAAGCAGACTTTAGTTTTAGGATAGGCCTTACTGTTTGGGAGGAGGGTTTGGTAGTGTTTTTTTTTGGTAATTAAATGTGTTTTTTTTATTTTTTGTAACATAGGGGAAGTTAGGTTAGCGTCTTTGGAGACAAAGAGAACTAAGCAAATTAGATAACAGAAGGAAACTGGGAAGTTGTTTAACATTGCATTTCTATCTGAATTACGGAAGCAAAATTTTGGTTTTCTTGTCCCTTTAAAGTGAATGTAAATTTTGATGCTAAAGTGCCCGGTTTTTAAAACTTTGATTAAAAACAGGGGCACTTTAATTAATCAAAATTTACATTTCACTCCTGTTGTGGCAAAAAACTTACCTTTTAAACTTCACAGCAGCTCCAGCTTCCTCTGGTCTCACAAGCCATTTCTGATGTCAGAAATGATTGATAGGTCATCCTCCAATCACAGCTCCCCCCCCCCCCCCGAGCCCGGGGGATTCAGTGTCTGATTCACTGCTGTGATTGGAGGAAGCCAGATGCCTCATTTTAGACCCAGGAAGAGGCTTTGAAACGGGAGTGAAATGAAAATTTTGATGAATTAATGTGCCCCTGTTTTTAATCGAAGTTTTAAAAAACAGGCACTTTAGCATAAAAATTTACATTCACTTTAAGTATTGGCATTTTCAATATGTGTGCTGATGCCACAAGAGAAAACAGCTATATTGAATACCAAAATAAATTTAAAGGTGCTATTTGTAAACAATTTAATACACTCCCACTGAAAATGGATAATTGGGCAGAAACGTTTTCCGTACATTGTCCCTTTAAAAGAACATAAAAGTGCAAAAGAAAATGTTATAATTTGTTAATGTGTGAGCAAGTTATTATTGCACTGTAGGCTTGCAGATAAAAGTTTGAACACATGTTAAAGTCTGCTCTAGAACTGCAATGTTTTACTGGAACCTAACTGAACACATCTGGTGAGACAATGACAAAAGGCATGTTTGTAACCACCAATCCCTAGCTAGCTCTCAGTAGGATACTAACAGAATAAAGCAAGTTTGATAATAGCAGTAAACTGAAACGTTTAATAAATTGCATGTTTTATCTCTCTAAAGAGCTTTTTGGTTGGATTTTAGAATGGTTTACAAAAGACTTTACATCTTTTTAACTTGTAAGATACATTTCATTGGAACCAAACCATTTTTTCACTGTTTTTTTTTTCTTTTGCATTTTCCATATATATATATATAAGGGTTTTCAAAAGGTTTCTAAGAAAGATTTTTAAAACTTGGCAAATAATTAAAATTTTCATGGAATTAGACATTTTACTGGGCAAATTGTGTAACCAATATTTAGATTGCTAACCCTGAATACATTTTTAGATGTCTCCCAAAATATGAAGGTTCTGGCAATTAGGGTTTTTTTGTTTGTTTTTTTGTTTTGTTTTTTGTTTCGGGATTTTTTTTTTTTTTAACCAATAAGCCACCTATATCTGATAAAAGAGGAAACCTTAACCAACCCATTAACCCATCTATCCAAGTTCCAATCCTTAACAAAAAAGGAAAATTAATCACATGATCGTCACTGTGTTCATGTGCTTCAAAACGGTGCTGATTAGGGAAAGTCCCCCCAGTCAGATCAAACACAGTTTGTTTTCAGAATGGAGCAGGACGCCGCAAAAGTTAGGGTGTTCCATGTTGTCATAAAGATGTTTAAGCCCAGCACTTTTAGGACGCCATGGAACGTCCTAATGGCATATACTGGTTAAAATGGTTATATTTTTACTTTTTGTGGGGTTTTTTGCTCCCTAATCATCTGTTTAATAAATGTACTTGTTATTAAAATTATATCGACACAATGAAGATCTAATAAAGTTTCAACTCAGGGACAATTAAAAATATGTTATCAGAACAGCTAATTAAAGCACAATTTGTTTTTTAAGTTTGTTTTGGACAAAGAGTCACACATTTTCTTAATCAGAAAAGATATATTAAAATGATTTGGAGTAATTTTCAAAAGCAAATTATTTACCCTTTGCTCAGAACTAATTTTTATATGTTTAAAGAAAAGCAAAAGGAAAATTGGATTTTTGATAATGGATGAAATACAGGGGTTGGAGAAAAGAGAGAGAGAGAAGTGAGTGAAATATTTTTCTTTCATTTTTTTTCTTCTTTGGAATGATGAATGATTTCAAAATAATATGAGCATCAATTAAGTGTGAAAAATATATTATATTGGTTTTCTTTTATGTGAAGAATACAACTTTGTGATTAATAGATTGTCAACAATGTCACTGTTTTTATTATTTCCTCAGTATATAAATATATGGCAGCTAATTAATTCAGTATTAATGATGGCTGCCTCTATGGATGCAGATTGTTTTCAGTTAACCATTAATACCAGTTCTTGACAAGTGAGCAATTATTTATTTCATATATTTGTTTGAATAATTTTATAATAAACAAGTTTAACCCTGAAAACACTTCCTTGCAATCCATAGGCAGTCCAGGTAAATTATGAGTAGTCAATCAGCCAGGTGTGGTACAAAATGATATGGAAAGCACAAGGTCAGGTTCATAGATAGGTTAGCAATGAGGTTCAGGGCAGAAGAAGCGTACACACCTAAAAGCTATAGACAAACAATATATAGATGTTATAGAGAGAATTTGATCAAAATTCAAATTAAAAAGCATGCCAAAGTAGTTTTAATGACACAGCATGTGCAATGCAATCACTAAAGACTCAAGTAGGCCATGACACAGCAATAAACAGGACCCCTAGACCACAATACTGCAAATAATCCTGCAACACAGAAGTGCAGAGAACATCTAGAACTGCAATATGATCTCACAGGTAAACAACACCTGTGGTGTGACACTGCCCTTTTAAGTATTTTCACTGATGAATCTATATTAAACATTCTTAGTTGTACTGTATGGTGAACAAATGCCTGACCTTTTTTTCTGACAAAAAAATAAATAAGAAATAAAATGATTATTGGGTGAGAGGTTTGTCATAAGGGATTTGTGAGAGACTATAATTTCCTTTTAAAAATTTCATTATCATCAAAAAGTAAGGGGATATATGGATATAAATGAGTAAAAAGATTGTATTATTGTATTGTTGCTTGTATGTAACCAAGGGGTTCCATCACAATGCTTTAGAAAAATGTATTGAAGGATTTTTAACAAAAAGACAGAAAGACACAATTAAAGTATATGGGGATTTTTGTAGATAAATAATTTGACACATTTTTCTAAAGGACTCTGACTGACCCCCATGAGATTAACTCCTGCTAAGGTCTTAAAAACATAGGGTTAGATTATCCGTGGATTGCTATTCTTTGCATGTGAGTGATTTTGGGTTTTCACAGCCGTTTGCACGCAAGTTAAATTCCGATCATTGAAAGTAAATGCGAACGTGTGAGCGCAATCTCAATTTACGCTAAAATGATTACCATGACCTCAGAGCTCTGGCTATTAAAAAAATTGCATAAAAAAGTTATAAGGGCTCAAGGATATGAGGTCTCAGGTATTAGGAAAAAACATAATTTATGTAAGAACTTACCTGATAAATTCATTTCTTTCATATTAGCAAGAGTCCATGAGCTAGTATGGGATATACATTCCTACCAGGAGGGGCAAAGTTTCCCAAACCTCAAAATGCCTATAAATACACCCCTCACCACACCCACAATTCAGTTTAACGAATAGCCAAGAAGTGGGGTGATAAGAAAGGAGCGAAAGCATCAAAATAAGGAATTGGAATAATTGTGCTTTATACAAAAAAATCATAACCACCACAAAAAGGGTGGGCCTCATGGACTCTTGCTAATATGAAAGAAATGAATTTATCAGGTAAGTTCTTACATAAATTATGTTTTCTTTCATGTAATTAGCAAGAGTCCATGAGCTAGTGACGTATGGGATAATAAATACCCAAGATGTGGAACTTCCACGCAAGAGTCACTAGAGAGGGAGGGATAAAATAAAGACAGCCAATTCCGCTGAAAAATAATCCACAACCCAAAACAAAAGTTTAAATCTTAATAAAGAAAAAAACTGAAAATATAAGCAGCAGAATCAAACTGAAACAGCTGCCTGAAGTACTTTTCTACCAAAAACTGCTTCAGAAGAAGAAAAAACATCAAAATGGTAGAATTTAGTAAAAGTATGCAAAGAAGACCAAGTTGCTGCTTTACAAATCTGATCAACAGAAGCTTCATTCCTAAACGCCCAGGAAGTAGAAACTGACCTAGTAGAATGAGCCGTAATCCTTTGAGGCGGGGATTTACCTGACTCCACATAAGCATGATGAATCAAAGACTTTAACCAAGACGCCAAAGAAATGGCGGAGGCCTTCTGACCTTTCCTGGAACCAGAAAAGATAACAAATAGACTAGAAGTCTTCCTAAAATCTTTAGTAGCTTCAACATAATATTTCAAAGCTCATACTACATCTAAAGAATGTAAAGATTTATCCAAAGAATTCTTAGGATTCGGACACAATGAAGGGACAACAATTTCTCTATTAATGTTGTTAGAATTCACAACCTTAGGTAAAAATTGAAATGAAGTCCGCAACACCGTCTTATCCTGATGAAAAATCAGAAAAGGAGATTCACAAGAAAGAGCAGATAACTCAGAAACTCTTCTAGCAGAAGAGATGGCCAAAAGGAACAAAACTTTCCAAGAAAGTAATTTAATATCCAGAGAATGCATAGGTTAAAACGGAGGAGCTTGTAAAGCCCTCAGAACCAAATTAAGACTCCAAGGAGGAGAGATTGACTTAATAACAGGTTTGATACGAACCAAAGCCTGTACAAAACAATGAATATCAGGAAGATTAGCAATTTTTCTGTGAAAAAGAACAGAAAGAGCAGAGATTTGTCCTTTCAAGGAACTTGCAGACAAACCTTTATCCAAACCATCCTGAAGAAACTGCAAAATTCTAGGAATTCTAAAAGAATGCCAGCAGAATTTATGAGAACACCAAGAAATGTGCACGGGAGGGTGGGGGCGGGCTCGTGCACGGGGAGGGAGCGGGTGGGAACCGCTACACTGCAGAAAATGGGGAAATAAAAAATATATAAAAAAATAAAATTGAAACAATCAGCAAGGTGGTGGGGGTTTGTCTGTGGGGGGTGGGGGGGGGGAAGCTATACTACAGAAAAAAAACAAAAAAACAAAAAAAAAAGCACTTTTTATTGTAAACTGGGTACTGGCAGACAGCTGCCAGTACCCAAGATGGCCCCCAATAAGGCAGAGGGGAGGGTTAGAGAGCGGTTTTGGGGGGATCAGGGAGGTTGGGTGCTAAGGGGGGGATCCTACACAGTAGCATATGTAAATATGCTAAAAAAAAATTCATTTTTTTTTTAAAACCCTTTTATTTTAGTACTGGCAGACTTTCTGCCAGTACTTAAGATGGCGGGGACAATTGTGGGGTGGGGGAGGGAAGGGAGCTGTTTGGGAGGGATCAGGGGGTGGGATGTGTCAGATGGGAGGCTGATCTCTACACTAAAGCTAAAATTAACCCTGCAAGCTCACTACAAACTCCCTAATTAACCCTTTCAATGCTAGCCATAATACACGTGTGAGGCGCAACAGGATTTAGTGGCCTTCTAATTACCAGAAAGCAACGCCAAAGTCATATCTGTCTGCTATTTCTGAACAAAGGGGATCTCAGACAAGCATTTACAACCATTTGTGCCATAATTGCACAAGCTGTTTGTAAATGATTTCAGTGAGAAACCTAAAATTGTGAAAAATTTTACGTTTTTTTTAATTTGATCGCATTTGGCGGTGAAATGGTGGCATGAAATATACCAAAATGTGCCTAGATCAATACTTGGGGTTGTCTACTACACTACACTAAAGCTAAAATTAACCCTACAAGCTCCCTAAAAGCTCCCTAATTAACCCCTTAACTGCTGGGCATGATACACTTGTGGTGCGCAGTGGCATTTAGCGGCCTTCTAATTACCAAAAAGCAACGCCAAAGCCATATATGTGTGCTATTTCTGAACAAAGGGGATCCCAGAGAAGAATTTACAACCATTTATGCCATAATTGCACAAGCTGTTTGTAAATGATTTCAGTGAGAAACCTAAAGTTTGTGAAAAAATTTGTGAAAAAGTGAACAATTTTTTGTATTTGATCGCATTTGGCGGTGAAATGGTGGTATGAAATATACCAAAATTGGCCTAGATCAATACTTTGGGATGTCTACTAAAAAAAAATATATACATGTCAAGGGATATTGAGGGATTCCTGAAAGATATCAGTGTTCTAATGTAACTAGCGCTAATTTTGGAAAAAAATGGTTTGGAAATAGCAAAGTGCTACTTGTATTTATGGCCCTATAACTTGCAAAAAAAGCAAAGAACATGTAAACATTGGGTATTTCTAAACTCAGGACAAAATTTAGAAACTATTTAGCATGGGTGTTTTTTGGTGGTTTTAGATATGTAACAGATTTTGGGGGTCAAAGTTAGAAAAGTGTGTTTTTTTCCATTTTTCCTCATATTTTATCATTTTTTTTATAGTAAATTATAAGATATGATGAAAATAATGGTATCTTTAGAAAGTCCATTTAATGGCGAGAAAAACGGTATATAATATGTGTGGGTACAGTAAATGAGTAAGAAGAAAATTACAGCTAAACACAAACACCGCAAAAATGTAAAAATAGCCTTGGTCCCAAACGGACAGAAAATGGAAAAGTGCTCTGGTCACTAAGGGGTTAAAAATTCATCTGAAATATGAGAAGTTTTAAAAGACAGAGCCTTCCTAATAGATTTAGAAACAAATTCTTTTACATTAACAGGAACATCCTGAGCATTAGATGTTGAAGGAACAACAACAGGTAATGGATTATTACTAATGTAAATACTATCTGCATTAGCAAGCTTATCATGACATTCATCACAAACTACAGCCGGAGGAACAGTTACCACAAGTTTACAACAAATGCACTTAACTTTGGTAGAACCAGCATCAGACAGCGTCTTTCCAGAAGTAGATTCTGATCCAGGGTCAAGTTGAGACATCTTGCAATATGTAATAGAAAAAACAACATATAAAGCAAAATTATCAAATTTCTTAAATGACAGTTTCAGGAATGGGAAAAAAATGCCAATGAACAAGCCTCTAGCAACCAGAAGCAATGAAAAATGAGACTGAAATAATGTGAAAAAAAGGCGGAGACAAGAATGACGCCCACATTTTTTGGCGCCAAAAATGACGCCCACATTATTGGCGCTAAGAACAACTCCAAGAATGACGCCACATCCGGTGACGCCGACAAAAATAACGCCCACATTTTTGGCGCAAAAAAAGTCTGAACAACTTCCGGCATCAAGTAGGGCGCCGGAAATGACAAAATTTTGGCGCCAAAAAAGTCTACGCCAAAAATGACGCAATAAATTGAAGCATTTTCAGCCCCCGCGAGCCTAACAGCCCACAGGGAAAAAAGTCAATTGAAAAAAATTGAAAAATTTTTTTAAGGTAAGAAAAACTGATCATTCATATGCATTATCCCAATAATGAAACTGACTGTCTGAAAATAAGGAATACTGATTACCCAGAATCATGGCAAATATAAGTTTAAACACATATATTTAGAACTTTATAAACAACCATAGCTTAAGAGTGTCAAATAAAATAAGACTTACTTACCCCAAGACACTCATCTACATATAGTAGATAGCCAAACCAGTACTGAAACGAGAATCAGTAGAGGTAATGGTATATTAGAGTATATCGTCGATCTGAAAAGGGAGGTAGGAGAAGAAATCTCTACGACCGATAACAGAGAACCTATGAAATAGATCCCCTAGAGGAAGACCATTGTATTCAAATAGGCAATACTCTCTTCACATCCCTCTGACATTCACTGCACTCTGAGAGGAAAACCGGGCTCCAGCCTGCTGCGAAGCGCATATCAACGAAGAATCTAGCACAAACTTACTTCACCACCTCCACGGGAGGCAAAGTTTGTAAAACTGAATTGTGGGTGTGGTGAGGGGTGTATTTATAGGCATTTTGAGGTTTGGGAAACTTTGCCCCTCCTGGTAGGAATGTATATCCCATACGTCACTAGCTCATGGACTCTTGCTAATTACATGAAAGAAAAAAGAACTACAAAGCGCTTTAACATAGATATATATGGAGGAGGTGGGACTGCCAAAAACATCGGAGAAGCAGGAATCAGATCGCAGAGGGGTCGCAGAATGAAACCGTAAACTACCTTGTGATAAATATTTCATATATTACATTAAGTCAAACACAGACTGAGTCCCATAACAAAGGCTTGGGATTCTGCCCAAGTAATACCTTAAAAAATCTGGACTTGGACATTTATCTTTATAGATTTTTCAGACAACTACGACAAAAGGCTAATTTTTTTGAAAATGCCAAAATATACGGACAATTAAAATTTATCTACTGTTTAAAATTTTCAGATTTTGATATAACTAAGAAATCAGATTATACCCAACCTACAAGCTATCATCCAGTAGAAACATATATTTCCCTAGTCAGTAAAGACATAGAAAAGGTTAAACATGATATTAAATTACATCAAGGTTTACCCTTTAAATATAATTTAACGCTAGAAGAATAAAATGCTTTAAATGATATTGTAAATAATCCTGTAACAGTGGTAAAACCTGCTGACAAGGGAGGCGCAATTGTCATAATGGCATATAAAGATTATGTATCAGAAATCAATAGACAACTTGCAGACAATAATGTATATGAAAAACTGGTAAATAATCCATTAAAAGATATCCAAAAAGAGTTAAACAATGTAATAAATAGAGCTTATGAGAGAGATATCATTGATAAAAAAAGGAATATTTAATTAAAAATGATTGCATTACATGGTAATATATATTCTGCCAAAAATCCATAAGGATTTAAGACATCCCCAGTCCGCACACTTGTAGCCAGTATTGATTCTGTTCTCTCCAACATAGCCACATTATTAAATAGAATTTTGAAACCTATAGTTAGTAAATTACCTTCATATTTGGAGGACTTTACAGATTGTTTTAATAAATTAGACCTGATAGATTGGAAGGAAGAAAATGTTATATTAGTTACATTGAATTTAAAAAAAAATGATATACATGTATACCACATTCCGGAGATCTTGAGGCTACAAATAACTCCTTAGAAAATCAAAATATGTACACAGAATCACAAATAGAATTTAAAATAGACTTGTTGAAAAGTGTTTTGTACAACAATAATTTCCTTTTTGAAGACACTTACTACAAACAAAAAAGAGGCACCGCCATAGTGTGTGAATATGGCGCCACCATACGCAGACATATATATGGGAATGTATGAACAAAAATATGTATATACTAACAGATTGTTCAAACAATATGAAAATTTATGGTGGCAGTACATAGACGATGTGTTTATTATATAGTCAGGAAGTAAATATATATTTAATCAGTTTGTGATGGAATAAAAAAGAAGTACTGATAATATAGGATGTACCTTGCAATGCAGTGATAAAAAATATTAACTTCCTGGATGTAACTGTTAATATAGAGGGTAAAAATACTTTATTATCTTGTGACCAGTTGTCATCCTGAAAATTCTAAAGAAATCTCTTCCTATATCCCAGAGTTAAAAGGATAGTAAGCAATAAAGATCTCAGTAAAACTAGATTATTAAATATGAGTAACAAATTTACAAGGAGAGTATATCCTGACAAATTATTAACTACGGGACTAGAAAAAAGGTAATCAAATTAATAGAGCACAACTATTTAGTAAAAAAGAGAGGACTGAAGACCAGAGACGGATCCCATTTGTCAGTAGATATAATATAAATAGTAAAATTATTTCAGGTATAATCAAGAAACATTGGTATATTTTGAAAAACAGTTACCCAGAAATCATGTAATATCAAAAAATGCCAATTTTGGCATATAAAAGACCTAAAAATTTATATGATAGTCTTGTGAAATCAGACTTTGGAGGTAAGGAGCAAATTAAATGGATTATTAATAAAAAAAGGCACCATGTTATAATTGCTCATGTTGTAGCATTAAAATTAACGGAGATACAGCGGTACATCCACAGTCAGAAAAAAAGTTTAAAATACAAGGGCTATATACCTGTCAGACAGACTATACCGTCTATCTAAAGGGACATTAGATCTACCAGTATCCGCCCACTTTAAACAGATGAATCACGAGGTTAGTCAACTAAGATTTCAAATATTAGAGCAAATACCGAAACAAAGAAGAGGTCAGGATAAAAAAATAAAACAGAGAGAAGTAGTATGAATAAATAAATTAGATGTGGCCCAAGGGACTTAACAAAGATTATAATTTATTTTTATTTTTATAATTATTTCTTGTAACTATTTGGCTTATTTTGAAAAAAATATGTTTTTATTTGTTTCTAATACATCCAGATTCTCAAAACATTAAGAAAAACATTCAATAATTCAATACCGACATTTTAAAAGAAACTACCATTTAAAGTTGCAACAAAAAAAAACGAGTGATAAAAAAAGAAAAATGAAAAATAGAATAATAAATCATAAATTAAAAATATCATAATTATTAGAACAGAAGAAATAAAAATAAAAATATAAAAATACATATGTACACACATATCTATGGTATCAAGCAAACAAAAGAGAGGCACCTCATGTGCATATCAATCAGTAGCCCAAATGAAGGACAAAATATGTTACTCACACTTCAAAAGAGCACCCTTTTGTGCTGGTAGTCGCAAGCTGATGATTTCAGGTGTATCAGCTCACCTATTCCTGGTAACTGCAACAGTCCTAGGGCTCCTCCAAAGTCTCCAACTTGCATTTGAGTGCCTTTTTAACACACAAAAACAAACTACCGCTCCACTTGTAAGCTGGCCCATAGGGTTTCATCTCAATCCTTTTAGAAAAAACATATGTAATCATTTTCAACAGAAAAGTTTTACCACCATTAAAGTCTAAGGAGATTTTTGTAGCTAGCTAAATAAGTAAGCAATAATGAATTAAAGAGAATGCACATATCTGGTGAGCCAATGAAGGCATATATGTGCAGCCACCAATCACCAGCTTGGTCCTAGTAGTACAGGGATACTCCTGAGCCTACCTAAATATGCTTTTAAACAAAAGATACAAAGAAAACAACACTAATCTTATAATAAAGTGCATTGAAAAGTACCTTGTGGGCTCTATCTGAATCATAAAACTTTAATTTTGACTTTCGTAGCAACGGGTAGAAGAAAATCATCCACAATTATATCTATTGTTGCAAAACATTTAAATTTCATAATGATATTTGGGGGAAAATAGTAATTTGGTTTTACAACATAACAGATAGTATTATACTGATAGATTGATTAATATAGAATTACAAATCTTAAGCCATATATACAACATTTTAAAATAAAGCTGCCAGTGACTCTGGCTAATACTAGAAATCCCAAATAGAATTAAAATTCTTCACGTTCTGCATTTTTCTTGCCGGCATTATTTGCTAACATCTAATATTCTCTGCAGATGGAATATTAAACCTGGTTCAGAACAAATCATGTAAGCAGGGAAAATGTTTTGGGTCTAGATAGTTCAATATTAAATGAGATTTAAAGGATGCAGAAAATGACATAATTGAATTGGTTCATGTTTTTCCAGTAAGCGTAAGGTGCAAGCTAAATGCAAAACTTCAGTATTATGTTAAGCATAATCTCACTATGCATATGTAAATAAGCTTATAAAATCACTTTGTGTTAAATGTGGTATAAGAAGGAATTACATAGGCAGTACTATTCAATACACATGAGAAATGTATGAAATACACTGAAAATGAAGTATGAAAGAAATAAAATGCTTATATAATTACATCCACCACACTTCCTAATTTTTGTTAACTGTTGCAGCAAAGAAAAGAGCTTGTCACAGCCCATACAGACATATAGGCCTCTAGTTATCAAGCTCCGTAAGTCTTCAGACTCGCCAGAAACAGCAGTTATGAAGCAGCGGTAACAAAGACATCGCCGGAAATCAACCCGATCGAGTACGATCGGGTTGATTGACACCCCCCTGCTGGCGGCCGCGAGTCTGCAGGGGGCGGCGTTGCACCAGCAGCTCTTGTGAGCTGCTGGTTCAATGCTGAATACGGCGAGCGTATTGCTCGCCGTATTCAGCGAGGTCTGGCGGACCTGATCTGCAGTGTCGGATCAGGTCCGCCAGACCTTAATAACTAGAGGCCATTGTATGGAAAGTAGTGGAAAGATATCAACCACACAAATCCTCCATAAGAAAGGCTCTTCATCTGTTTGCTGAAGATCTCCATTGTAAGCAATGAAATAAATAGAGCAAATACAGAAATACCTATTCCGGTGTTATGGCATTGATTTCTCATTAGAGCACCCCACAACATATCACTGTCGTTTAAGAGGGTACAATTTCATGCTGCACATTTTGATATACATACATGTAACATTGTTTTATTTAAAACACATACGGCTATATTACGAGTTTTTGTCGGTAATGGTGTGCGGGGCTAACACGCCTTTTTTTCTCACCGCTCACTTAAGACAACGCTGGTATTACGAGTTTTCTTCAAGCCGGCGTTAGCCTCAGAAAAGTGAGCGTTGAGCAAAATTTAGCTCCACATCTCACCTCAATAACAGCGTTGCTTAAGTCAGCGGTGAGCTGGCTGAACATGCTCGTGCACGATTTCCCCATAGGAAACAATGGGGCTGAGCTGGCTGGAAAAAAAACTAACACCTGCAAAAAAGCAGCTTTCAGCTCCTAACGCAGCCCCATTGTTTCCTATGGGGAAATAAAAGTTATGTCTACACTTAACACCCTAACATGAACCCCGAGTCTAAACAACCCTAAGATTACACTTATTAACCCCTAATATGCCGCCCCCGACATCGTCGTCACCTACATTATATTATTAACCTCTAGTCTGCCGCTCTGGACACCGCCGCCACCTACATTATACTTATTAACCCCTAATCTGATGCCCCCAACATCGCCGAACCCTACATTTGATTTATTAACCCCTAATCTGCCCCCCCAACGTCGCCGCAACTATATTATATTTATTAACCCCTAATCTGCCGCCGCCAATGTCGCCAGCGCCGCCACTATAATAAATTTATTAACCTCTAAACTTAAGTCTAACCCTAACACCCCCCTAACTTAAATATAGTTTAAATACATCTAAATAAATTTACTATAATTAACTAAATTATTCCTATTTAAAACTAAATACCGATAAAATAAACCCAAAGATAGCTACAATATAACTAATAGTTACATTGTAGCCAGCTTAGGATTTAATTTTACAGGCAACTTTGTATTTATTTTAACGAGGTAGAATAGTTATTGAATAGTTAGTAACTATTTAATAGCTACCTAGTTAAAATAAGTACACATTTACCTGTAAAATAAATCATAACCTAAATTACAATTACACCTAACACTACACTATCATTAAATTAATTACATAAATTACCTACAATTAACTACAATTAAATTAAATAAACTAAAGTACAAAAAACCCCACTAAATTACAGAAAATAAAAAATAATTACAATTTTATTAAGCTAATTACACCTACTCTAATCCCCCTAATAAAATAAAAAAGCCCCCCAAATAATAAAATTCCCTACCCTATACTAAATTACAAATAGCCCTTAAATGGGCCTTTTGCGGGGCATTGCCCCAAAGTAATCAGCTCTTTTACCTGTAAAAAAAAAAACAATACCCCCCCCAACATTAAAACCCACCACCCACACACCCAACCCTACTCTAAAACCCACCCAATCCCCCCTTAAAAAAACCTAACATTTTGCCCTTGAAGATCACCCTACCTTGAGACATCTTCACCCAGCCGGGCACAAGTGGACCTCCAGAGGTGCAGAAGTCTTCATCCGATCCGGCCAGAAAAGGACATCCAGACCGGCAGAAGTCTTCATCCAGGCGGCATCTACTATCTTCTTCCATCCGGAGCGGAGTGGGTCCATCTTGAAGACATCCGACGCGGAGCATCCTCTTCCATCCGACGGCGACTTAAGAATGAAGGTTCCTTTAAGTGAAATCATCCAAGATGGCGTCCCTTCAATTCCAATTGGCTGATAGAATCCTATCAGCCAATCGGAATTAAGGTAGGAAAAATCCTATTGGCTGATGCAATCAGCCAATAGAATTGAAGTTCAATCCTATTGGCTGATCCAATCAGCCAATAGGATTGAGCTCGCATTCTATTGGCTGTTCCAATCAGTCAATAGAATGCAAGCTCACATCTATTGGCTAATTGCATCAGCCAATAGGATTTTTCCTACCTTAATTCCGATTGGCTAATAGGATTCTATCAGCCAATCGGAATTGAAGGGACGCCATCTTGGATGTTGTCACTTAAAGGAACCTTCATTCTTCATTCTTAGAGGATGCTCCGCGTCGGATGTCTTCAAGATGGACCCGCTCCGCTCCGGATGGAAGAAGATAGAAGATGCCGCCTGGATGAAGACTTCTGCCGGTCTGGATGTCCTCTTCTGGCCGGATCGGATAAAGACTTCTGCCCCTCTGGAGGTCCACTTGTGCCTGGCTGGGTGAAGACGTCTCAAGGTAGGGTGATCTTCAAGGGGGTAGTGTTAGGTTTTTTTAAGGGGGGATTGGGTGGGTTTTAGAGTAGGGTTGGGTGTGTGGGTGGTGGGTTTTAATGTTGGGGGGTTATTGTATTTTTTTTTACAGGTAAAAGAGCTGATTACTTTGGGGCAATGCCCCGCAAAAGGCCCTTTTAAGGGATATTTGTAATTTAGTATAGGGTAGGGAATTTTATTATTTTGGGAGGCTTTTTTATTTTATTAGGGGGATTAGAGTAGGTGTAATTAGCTTAAAAAATTTTTAATTATTTTTTTATTTTCTGTAATTTGGTGTTTTTTTGTACTTTAGTTTATTTAATTTAATTGTATTTAATTGTAGTTAATTGTAGTTAGTTTATGTAATTAATTTAATGATAGTGTAGTGTTAGGTGTAATTGTAATTTAGGTTAGGATTTATTTTACAGGTAAATTTGTACTTATTTTAACTAGGTAGCTATTAAATAGTTAATAACTAATAACTATTCTACCTAGTTAAAATAAATACAAAGTTGCCTGTAAAATAAATATAAATCCTAAGATAGCTACAATGTAACTATTAGTTATATTGTAGCTAGCTTATGGTTTATTTTATCGGTAAGTATTTAGTTTTAAATAGGATTAATTTATTTAATAGTAGTAATTTTATTTAGTTTTATTTAAATTATATTTAAGTTAGGGGGGGTTAGACTTAGGGTTAGACTTAGGTTTAAGGGTTAATAAATTTAATATAGTAGCGGCGACGTTGGGGGGGGGCAGATTAGGGGTTAATAAATGTAGATAGGTGTCGGCGATATTAGGGACGGCAGATTAGGAGTTAATAAAATAAAACTAGTATTTGCGAGGCGGGAGTGGCGGCGATGTCCGGTCGGCAGATTAGGGGTTAAAATTTTAAATTAAGTGTTTGCGATGTGGGGGGGGGGCTCGGTTTAGGGGTTAATATGTAGTTTATGGGTGTTAGTGTACTTTTTATCACTTTAGTTAAGAGTTTTATGTTACGGCGTTAGCCCATAAAACTCTTAACTACTGACTTTTAAATGCGGTAGGAGTCTGGACAGGAGAGGGTCTACCGCTCACTTTTTCAGGCGATCGTAATACCGGCATTAGGAAAATCCCATTAAAAAGATAGGATACGCAATTGACGTAAGGGGATTTGCGGTATACGAATATCGCGGAATAAAAGTGAGCGGTACACCTGTACCTGCCTGACTCGTAATACCACGGGCATTAAAAAGCAGCGTTGGGACCCCTCAATGCTGCTTTTTAAGGCTAACGCAAGACTGGTAATCTAGGCGATACATTTGGATTTTAATTTACTAAATACCATTTTGGTGTATTTATGTGAAAATGGGTGCTTTCATAAAGTTTTCACACAAAGTTACAGATTTTTTTTTATGCAACAATAGAAACTGTTATATGGTTTTCACAAGTAGGACTAACTTGTTTGCTGGTATGCGATATTCTTCCACATGAAATATGGGTCGTGCTGCATTTGTTTTTTATGAAATAGACATCAAAATGCAGATTAACACATGAACTGTATGGAAGTTTATTGTCAGAAAATACAAGTCCATACATTTGGTGGATCTTTTTGGATCTTGATGAATATGTGTTATGTAGCACTGCATAGTGTTATATAGCAATATAACATTTTATAAAAATACCCACTCAAAAAATATCATCTGGCCTTTATTAAAAGAAGAATTTCTGGACCAGAAGATGCAGTGCATGGAATTTAAGTTTAAAATTTTAGGTCTATGTCTGAGACCATAAACCCTGGAATCAACACTTTTTCTCATACAATATGGGCCCCATTTAGGGCCAGATTACGAGTGGAGTGTTATTTATCGCTCCCGCTTGCATGCTAACTCTGCTAGAAGCAAGCCTTTTGCGCGAATCGGGTAGCGTTTATATAAAAAGTTGAAAGTATCTACATATCTGATAGTATCTAGTAAACCCCAAAATGTTACTGAATCTACCTTTGCTGTGATTCAATCCAGAGGGTGTGATTTTTTTTGGATGAATATTTGACTATTTCTGCACCCTGGTTCTTAGGATTCCTGCTGATGAGAGTGCGCTTATTAGTATTTTATGTGTATATATATATATATATATATATATATATATATATATATATATATATATATACAGGGAGTACAGAATTATTAGGCAAATGAGTATTTTGACCACATCATCCTCTTTATGCATGTTGTCTTACTCCAAGCTGTATAGGCTCGAAAGCCTACTACCAATTAAGCATATTAGGTGATGTGCATCTCTGTAATGAGAAGGGGTGTGGTCTAATGACATCAACACCCTATATCAGGTGTGCATAATTATTAGGCAACTTCCTTTCCTTTGGCAAAATGGGTCAAAAGAAGGACTTGACAGGCTCAGAAAAGTCAAAAATAGTGAGATATCTTGCAGAGGGATGCAGCACTCTTAAAATTGCAAAGCTTTTGAAGCGTGATCATTGAACAATCAAGCGTTTCATTCAAAATAGTCAACAGGGTCGCAAGAAGCGTGTGGAAAAACCAAGGCACAAAATAACTGCCCATGAACTGAGAAAAGTCAAGCGTGCAGCTGCCAAGATGCCACTTGCCACCAGTTTGGCCATATTTCAGAGCTGCAACATCACTGGAGTGCCCAAAAGCACAAGGTGTGCAATACTCAGAGACATGGCCAAGGTAAGAAAGGCTGAAAGACGACCACCACTGAACAAGACACACAAGCTGAAACGTCAAGACTGGGCCAAGAAATATCTCAAGACTGATTTTTCTAAGGTTTTATGGACTGATGAAATGAGAGTGAGTCTTGATGGGCCAGATGGATGGGCCCGTGGCTGGATTGGTAAAGGGCAGAGAGCTCCAGTCCGACTCAGACGCCAGCAAGGTGGAGGTGGAGTACTGGTTTGGGCTGGTATCATCAAAGATGAGCTTGTGGGGCCTTTTCGGGTTGAGGATGGAGTCAAGCTCAACTCCCAGTCCTACTGCCAGTTTCTGGAAGACACCTTCTTCAAGCAGTGGTACAGGAAGAAGTCTGCATCCTTCAAGAAAAATGATTTTCATGCAGGACAATGCTCCATCACACGCGTCCAAGTACTCCACAGCATGGCTGGCAAGAAAGGGTATAAAAGAAGAAAATCTAATGACATGGCCTCCTTGTTCACCTGATCTGAACCCCATTGAGAACCTGTGGTCCATCATCAAATGTGAGATTTACAAGGAGGGAAAACAGTACACCTCTCTGAACAGTGTCTGGGAGGCTGTGGTGGCTGCTGCACGCAATGTTGATGGTGAACAGATCAAAACACTGACAGAATCCATGGATGGCAGGCTTTTGAGTGTCCTTGCAAAGAAAGGTGGCTTTATTGGTCACTGATTTGTTTTTGTTTTGTTTTTGAATGTCAGAATGTATATTTGTGAATGTTGAGATGTTATGTTGGTTTCACTGGTAAAAATAAATAATTGAAATGGGTATATATTTGTTTTTTGTTAAGTTGCCTAATAATTATGCACAGTAATAGTCACCTGCACACACAGATATCCCCCTAAAATAGCTAAAACTAAAAACAAACTAAAAACTACTTCCAAAAATATTCAGCTTTGATATTAATGAGTTTTTTGGGTTCATTGAGAACATGGTTGTTGTTCAATAATAAAATTAATCCTCAAAAATACAACTTGCCTAATAATTCTGCACTCCCTGTATATATATATATATATATTTATAAATTATTTGTACATATTCTGCTATGTGCAGAGCATTGGAATGTGAAATATTTACAGTAAATACACAGTATAGAACTTTATTAAAAATTTATATTGCATAAATATGCTTTAACATGTTTTTATCTTCTTGACTGCAAAGGGCTCCAATGCACTTTTAAATATGTCTTTATATGTGTACATATGTAGTTATGTGTTTATATTTGTATATATGACTGTAAATACACATAGACACATATACATGCATAAATACACTGATAAAGTCACATATTGGGTAATTTTAGGATTACCCAGGAAAAACAGACATTATCCAAGCGGCTGTGGGTAAAGCCCAATGTAAGATCATAAATACACTCAGAGTGCGGAGTCACCGCATCAAACATATATATACGATGCACTGTAATTCCCCCATCTTCACTAACTTTTTTGCCTCTACATGGGGGGTTTAAAGGGGGCAAAACCTCATACACCAAGATTTACTTGGGGTGGATGCCAGAGGATTGGTGGGGCTCCCCCTTCAACTCCCAAGGTGGAGGCAAAAAAATAGTGTAGATGGGGGAATTAAAGTACACCTGGCTTTATCTAAAGCTGCTTGGGTAATGTCCATTTTACCCGGGTAATCCTAGGATTAACTAGATATCTGACTTTACCTGTAACATATATATATATATATATATATATATTTATATATATATATATATATATATATATATATATATATACTGTATATACATATACATCTTTAGACATGTGTATGTATGTATCTTAGTATGTATGTTATCTCAGTGTTAAAGCCCTTTGCCTGCATTTTTCTGAGATCTCATATTTTTGAGCCCTTATAACTTTTTTTGTGCAATCATTTTTTTAAAATACTTTTTATAAGATAGTGTTATTATGAGTGTAACTGTACTTTTAAATGTATTTTAATGTGTTTTGTGACACTTTCTTGTTTTGAGAAACACTTAACCAGAGCTCTGAGGTCGTGCTTTCCCGAGGCATGTTAAATTCAATAGCGCTCTAGCGATTTAGTGCTAATTTGAATGTTTTGATCCAGAAAATATTAAAGGGACTTTAAAGAGACATGATACCCAAATGATGAAGCACTTGAAAATGATGCATGATAACTCTCAAAAAAGATTACTAGAAAATATCGCCTGAACATCTGTATGTAAAAAGAGAAGATATTTTATCTCAAAAATGTCATCATTAGTCACATCTCATCATAAAGGGACTTTCAGCAGCCAAACAGGATGCTAGTCCCGCTTGTTAGTTCCCTCCTCCGTTTAAGGAAGTTTACTATGAAATCACACAAGATTTCAGTGAACTCTTATGAGATCACAGTAAAACAAAGTGTGACCCCAGGATTGATAAAGCTGATTGGTTGGTTTTTATTTTCCAACATGCTGTTGACAGTAGCAGAAGAATAGCTGTTCATAGTGCACTTACTATTGTAAAATGAAGAAATTTTGAGATAAAAAAATCTTCTTTTTTGAATTAGAAATGTGGTATTTTGTTGTCAGCTCTCTACAATTATGCTGAATCCATTTTGAGTGATTTAGCATAAGGGTATAATGTCCCTTTATATTCAAAATATCATTTCCCCAAAAGTGTTTAATTATGCATAGAAAAACAACTTGTCATTGTTGCACCCACCATATAGCAGATCTAGACTCTTCATTGTTTTTGGAGGTTCTTCAAAGAAGAGATTATTCTCTTTCCAGTGAATGCTTTATTTTTGACTGCAAGATTATTTCACCCACCTCATTTCCCAATCATACATTGAGTATAAAATGGGTTAAACAATTCCTGTTTTTAAGTTCCCTACCCTTTTCCAAGGAGTGATATTGTGCATTTTTGAGGATGCATAATGCAAACCCTATTTTGTCTTAGCATCTAGTGAATTTAATTATTTAAATTTGTATATCAACCACAAGTAATCTAAAAGGTTATAATACCCCTTCTTTGAAAGATGTGTCTCTCATTCCAGCGAGTAGCCTCCTGTTTCAATTGGATTATATTTGGCAGCAATATCTGTACTGTTATAACATTGTTTTCCTTTTCTTATTTTAAATTTGGTATCTAGAGCATTAAGTATGTGTCATTTGTCAACTAAACATATGATTTATAGAAGTTCAGGAGACCCCCTCATCTGAAAGAATCAAATCCTTTCTTTCTATAGCGATGTCTTGTGTGTTTAGTTATAGTAGAATTAGTTACCCACCACTTTTCCTTATTTGAAATCTGAGGCCTAGCAGATTCAGCAACTGCCAATTCTTCAATGGTCATGTGATAAGTAGAGCATAACTTGCCTACATTTCCTGTTTCTAGTGCCAACTTAATTGTTAATGTAGATTGATTTGTGGGCATTAAACATATAACTAGGAAAAGTGATGCAAAAAAAATTCCTCTGATGTAATGTTTGCATTAGATTTAGCCTCCTCAAAAATTTAATTTTTATAAATTATAAATGCCTTTTATTACACAACCAGAGACTAGTCTGTTGCATGAACTTTCTTTTCCAAGATGCAGTTGACAGTAGCAGAAGGATAGCTGTTCATAGTGCATTTACTAATGTAAAATGAAGAAATTTTAAGGTAAAATATCTTCTTTTTTTAAATAGAAATGTTCAAGTGATATTTTGTTGTCAGCTCCTTACAATTATGCTGAATCCATTTCGAGGGATTTAGCATATGGGTATATGGGTATGTCCCTTTAAATTCAAAATATAATTTCCCCAAAAGTGTTTAATTATGCATAGAAAAACAACTTGTCATTGTTGCACCCACCAAATAGCAGATCTAGACTCTTCATTGTTTGGGGGGCTTCTTCAAAGAAGAGATTATACTCTTTCCAGGGAATGCTTTATTCTTGACTGCCAGATTATTTCACACTCCTCATTTCCCATCATAAATTAAGTATAACATGGGTTAAATAATTGCTGTTTTGAGTGCCCTATCCCTTTCCATGAAGTGGTATTGTGCATATTTGAGGATGCATAATGTTAACCCCATTTTTTTCTTGGCATCTAGTGAATTAAATGATTTATATTTGTTTAGCAACCACAAGTAATCTAAAAGGTTATATTACCCCCTCTTTGAAAGATGTGTCTCTCCTTCCAGTGAGTAGCCTCCTGTTTCAATTGGATAATATTTGGTAGAAATATCCCAGGGGTGGAACTACCAGGGGTGCAGCGGTTGCAACTGCGACCGGGCTTGGCAGGAGGTACCCCAGGGGGGGCCAGCTTTAGCAACAACAACAAAAAAAAATAAAAAAAAATTCAACTTTTTTTTTCCAATAACTAGTTCCATGTTGAATTGAATGATGATCCCTGATCCCTGACTGTGGTACGCACATTGGCGCCTCCTCCACTCCTGACTGCACGTGTAGTCAGTCAGTGAGAGAGAGAGGCTTCACTGAGCGGGGCAGAGTGAGATTAGCATAGTCAGTATTGGGGAGATCCAGACAGCAGAGAGGAGGTGCACATAGTAGTGGGAGGAGGATTACAGACATAGGTGTGCAGTATAGAGAAGACAGTTATGTAGAGGAGGAGTATGGCAGAGGAGAGGCTGCAGGCTAATGCGCATGCGCTTTGCAGCAACAGGGTGCCTTGATTTTGTCCTGGATTTCCAATTCTGCAGCAGAGAAGCTGAGCTTGTGCCACTGCCTCCGAGAGCAAGTGGTGTCCAAGAGAGGATTTAAAGCAAGCATGGCTGGGATCAGTTGGCAAAAACTCTGTCTCAGACCCCCACAAGCCCATCTCCCATACATTTCCAAGGAAGATCTGCACTGAGTTACATGTAAGTGTTGCCATCTGCTGCAGAAGGGTTATGTCCATTTATTTGCAATGCTGCAAATATACGACAAGGGGTAGATGGATGTCCCTCTATTTAAATTATATCTTGCATTATAATTGGAAAGTTTTCTTTTTTTTAATAAAGAAAAAAATATCGGTTTAATGTGCCCTTTAAGATTTATTGGATATTGAGTAATACCTATAACAGTTTATTTATTTATTTATTTATTAGTTTAAACATGCATATGTATCAAATTCACATTTTTTTGGGGGGTGGGGGGCCCTTCTTAGATGCTTGCACCTGGGCCCTGTGGTTTCTAGTTACGCCTCTGTCTGTACTGATTTGACATCTATTTCCTTTTTCGTATTTTAAATTTAGTATCTAGAGCATTAAGTATTTGTCATTTGTCAACTAACCATATGATTTATAGAAGTTCAGGAGACTCCCTCATCTGAAAGAATCAATAATTTCTTTCTAAAGAGATGTCTTGTGTGTTTAGTTATAGTAGAATTAGTTACCACCACCTTTCTTTATTTGAAATCTGAAGCCTAGCAGATTCAGCAACTGCCAATTCTTTATTGACCATGTGATAAGTAGAGCATAACTTACTTGACTACATTTCCTGTTTCTAGTGACAACTTAATTGTTAATGTAGCTTGATTTGTGGGAGTTAAACATATAACTAGGAAAAGTGATGCAAACTCTCTGATGTAATATTTGCATTAGATTTAGCACCCTCATATGTGAATTAAATTTTTATAAATTATAAATGCTTTTTATTACACGACCAGAGACTTGTTTGTTGCATGAACTTTCCTTTATTATTATTATTATTATCGGTTATTTGTAGAGCGCCAACAGATTCCGCAGCACTAAACAGATTCCACAGCCTTTAATAGCACTAAAGATTACAAGAGATGATAAACTGAACAAAAAACATACAGTTTAGATTTAACATAGTTTACAGAACAAAGCCTAAAAAATAGTTTCCAGTGAGATTTTTCAAATATATATGAAAGTGACAAATCAGAATTATCACTCTACCCATATCAACTTATAAACTCAGTTCTTCCTTTTTATTTTCACTGCTCAGTGAGATAAGAAAAAACCTATTATGCTATTGTTATATGCATATAAAAGTAATTGAAAAAAATCTTTAATTTTATTTTACTTATTCACTTAGGGCTAGATTATGAGTGAAGCGATATCGTTTGCGTGAGGCCGTTTGTGCACAAGTTAAATTACTCCCGTATTACAAGTTGTAAGGAAATGCAAATGCGTGAACCCAACCGCGATTTACGCTACTTCAGAGCTCTGGTTAACTGTTGTGCAAGTCAAAAAAGTGTCACAAAACACATAAAAATAGATTTAAAAGTAAAGTTACACTAATAATAACACTATAAAAATTATAAAAAGATATGAGATGTCAGGTGTTAGAAAAAAAATGACCAAAAGTGCTTTTACATAGGGATCCAGAGGAACACATGTATGAATATATGTATGCATATAAATAAATATGCATGTAATTCTATATATATATGTATTTTTATGTGTATATATTTGTTTACAGACATATAAACAGATATAAATACAGATATACATGGATTTAGAAATACATTCATATGTCTTATTGCAATCCTGCGCTCGTGTTTGCACTAGCTGGGAGCTGTTATTTTTTTTTTGTTCAAAACGAGGTTTCATAAAAGTTTATGGTGGAATACGATCCTGCTTTCACAACTTCACAAAGTCTTTTTTTTCTGCATGAGAATGCGACCGCAAGAGCGCTGATAAAGCATTTGCACTCCACTTGTAATCTAGTCCTTGGTTTTGTTCCAATTGTTCTTTGTTTTAACTCTATTTATTATGTCAGTTGTTTTTATTTTGCAGCCCTTAGTTTTAGTTTTATTTAATTAATTTATTTATTTATTTATTTTGACTTTGATTTGTTTTCTCTTTTTAATTGTATAATCATTTTTCCAATTTAGCCATCTTTGGTCCAGATTACAAGTGGAGAGCTATTGATAGCCCCTTTAATATATATGAATAACACACAATCTGGACAATGGTCCATGGTTAAAAGGAATTACTAGAGTATGTTATATATTTATTAAATACAAATAACTTTTAATAACATTTTTTTTGAGTGAAGAACAAGACTATTTAAACTATTTCTTAGTGCATCTTTAACATAGCTCACTTTGGCTTAAAGTACCACAGGTTTAGCAATTGAGGAAAAACATGACAGAGTTTTGTAGAGTGTCCCATAGAAGTCTATGAAGTGAGTGATTTAGCGTGGCCATGCTAATATGTGCGAAAGAATAAGAGTGCTTTTGATTTAACTTGAGAACTGTAAGCGTTTAACAGCACTAATATTTTTTAGCTCCATTTGTAATATGTGTTGTTCCTTACAATTCTCATAGTGACACCATTTTTCTTCAATGCCTTTTAACCATCATTTCTGTACACAGGCATCAAAACAACATCAAGTCTTTGTGTCAGTATATCTGAGAGAAATGTAATGTATTTTCCACTTGCTTAAAGGGACACTGAACCCAAATTTTTTCTTTTGTGATTCAGATAGAGCATGAAATATTAAGCAACTTTCTAATTTACTCCTATTATCAAATTTTCATCATTCTCTTGGTATCTTTATTTGAAATGCAAGAATGTAAGTTTAGATGCCGACCCATTTTTGGTGAACAACCTGGGTTGTTCTTGCTGATTGGTGGATAAATTCATCCACCAATAAACAATTGCTGTCCAGAGTCTGAACCAAAAAAAAGCTTAGATGCCTTCTTTTTCAAATAAAGATAGCAAGAGAACAAAGAAAAATTGATAATAGGAGTAAATTAGAAAGTTGCTTAAAATCGCATGCTCTATCTGAATCACAAAAGAAAAAAATTGGGTTCAGTGTCCCTTTAATCCACTTTTGTGTAATGTATTTTCCACTTGCTGAAAAGCATATCTAGATAGGCTCAGTAGCTGCTGATTGGCTGCTGCACATAGATGCCTCGTGTGATTGGCTCACCCATGTGCATCGCTCTTTCTTAAACAAAAAATATCTAAAAAATTAAGCAAATTAGATAATAGAAGTAAACTAAAAAGTTTTTAAAATCGTATTCTCTATCTAAATAATGAAAGATTTTTTGGGGGGTTTAGTGTCCCTTTAACTAATGCTCTGTCACCTAATTGGTGGCATATTTGTTTTTTGTAATGTGGTTAGTCCAACCACCTATGTCCTTAGATTACACCTGTCTTTAATTAATCCTGCATAACTTGTTACTTGTTTCTTTGCTTGGAGTCATTTGTGCTTACAGCCAAAATATTTAACATGCTACTTGTTTCATATTACTTTATTTTAGAGAGAGAGAGAGAGAGAGAGAGAGAGAGTGTGTGAGATAGAGAGAGAGAGAGAGAGTTTCTGTGTGTGTGAGAGAGATAAATAAAAATAACAACCTTTCCTTTGTCGGTTATACTATTAAAACGACATTCAATTGTAGGAATAAAGTTTAAAAATGTTAAACTTACCCAATGGTCTTTCTTACTCACTCCAAATTCTGTTATAATCAGAAATAATGTAATACAAACAAAGGGGGCACTAAAAAGTAACTGAAATGTTAATGATTAGCAATTAACAATATATCAAGTCTGTTATACAATGTGATATATAATCATAACTATAGTAGTTGTGTACATACAAAATGAAAGTCCAGAGAATAGTCCAAGATTTAGCAATATGCACTTCTAAGGTGTGGGAGAATCCTCTTTGGATATAGGTAAATATAAATGGCTGCCTCCTCCTCACCGACTTATCCGGGTTAGAACTGCAGAATATGAAGAAAAATAGAGGGGCGCCTCATGTGCAGGATCATCAAATATATATATATGAGTATAATACAAAATGAGCCAAATGGGTACTCATATATTAGTAGTGCACACCAATATTACTTTATTTTAGAGAGAGAGAGAGAGAGAGAGAGAGAGAGTGTGAGATAGAGAGAGAGAGAGAGAGAGTTTCTGTGTGTGTGAGAGAGATAAATAAAAATAACAACCTTTCCTTTGTCGGTTATACTATTAAAACGACATTCAATTGTAGGAATAAAGTTTAAAAATGTTAAACTTACCCAATGGTCTTTCTTACTCACTCCAAATTCTGTTATAATCAGAAATAATGTAATACAAACAAAGGGGGCGCTAAAAAGTAACTGAAATGTTAATGATTAGCAATTAACAATATATCAAGTCTGTTATACAATGTGATATATAATCATAACTATAGTAGTTGTGTACATACAAAATGAAAGTCCAGAGAATAGTCCAAGATTTAGCAATATGCACTTCTAAGGTGTGGGAGAATCCTCTTTGGATATAGGTAAATATAAATGGCTGCCTCCTCCTCACCGACTTATCCGGGTTAGAACTGCAGAATATGAAGAAAAATAGAGGGGCGCCTCATGTGCAGGATCATCAAATATATATATATGAGTATAATACAAAATGAGCCAAATGGGTACTCATATATTAGTAGTGCACACCAATGTGCTAGTAGGTGCAGACTGTAGAATTATCGGATGTAACAGCTCACCCCCAGCTACGATTTCCTATGTGCTGCAGTGGATATATAAAGCATAGAGAGAATGAACTATATGTAAAGATCAATCAAAATATGACTATATCAATTTAGAAGATGCCAAATGGGTACTCACATACTGTCCAAGCACACTACGGTACCCAAGCAGAATCAAAAAGGTGACTCAAAGGAAATAGGATCAGTAATTAATTTATCAAACACACCACTCACTAATTCACAAAACTCACTACTTAATAAAGGTTTATCTTTTGCATCGTCCACTAATTTTGATTTATTTTTCACTATTCTTGACATTAATTCTGTTCAAACATTTTTTGCCACTTCAAGATACAAGAATGCATCATGAAATCAGCCACTTAGAGAGGAATAACACAGATACATCAGCGAGCCCCATAGGACTCCTGTTTTCAGATTTATGTGACAAACACTTTTATCTCACTACAAGCAATAACTTTAAGAGAAAAAAGTGCACAGGACATCATTCCTCAATTTGACACTTCCTCACATTCTAAATCATATTTTTATCCAGTCCACAGTAGGAGTGAACCAATAGATACGTTTCAAAATTTGATAGAATTTAAGTTAACCACACTACACTCTTCTTTGGAAGAAACAAAAGACACTCCATCTAAAATAAAAAACAACTTGACAAATAAAGAGCAGCAAGCCTTACAATCATTGAGAGATAACCAAGAGATAGTAGTCACCCCAGCTGACAAAGGAGGAGCTGTAGTGGTTCTCAACATAACTGACTATAGAAAAGAGGTACTCACACAGCTTAATGATATCAACACATATTCAAAACTAACATACAATCATACGAACAAATATAAAAAGGAGCTTCACAACCTCTTAGACACAGCTTCAGAAGAAGGTTTTCATACCATGGAACTAGCAGACTTCTGTTTGGTTTAGCATCCCACCATCCCCACCTTCCGCATAGTACCCAAAATTCACAAGACCCTCACTAACCCACCAGGGAGGCCCATAGTGGCCAGTAGAGGGTCACTATGCGAGACGGTGGTAGACTGGTTAGACAGTGTACTCCAACCAATAGTGAAATCTTTAGAAATTCAGAACAAAAAAGTGTGGGGCACAGGAAAGCACTTAAAGCATTTATTTGAATAAGCAGCACATAAAAATAATAAAAAATATACTTGCAAGTACAGGACAAGCGGTATGACGCGTTTCAGCCTAAGCTGTCATCAGATACCTAAATATTCACTGGTACTATGGCCTTTTATAGGCATCTGTTGTACTGATTGGGAACACCTGTTGGACATTTATCAAAAACACATATGTGCAAATATACACTCCTTCTTAGTTATTTAACCCTTAAATCCCTATATAGCTTATGTGTGACATAACAAATACCATAACATTTATTAAAGATCCTATATTAGTATGTATATATCTATATAAGGCCTAAGCTCAAACTATGATCCATATCTACCATGTGTGTTATTTTCATTCATTTTGTAATATCAATGGCCCAAAACATGCCCTAAAGACATTATATCTTAAGTACACAGCCAGAATCACAATTGCATCTATAACATCAAATTATATAATTATTAATGGACAATAAGCTAAATGTTTATGTTCATAGGTCAAGAGTACTATTTTATTATTATTATTATTATTATCGGTTATTTGTAGAGCGCCAACAGATTCTGCAGCGCTATTAACAAAAGCGGAGTATAAAAAAAACAGTTATAGGGATCAAATGGGTAGAGGGCCCTGCCAAGAGTTGCACTGTTGTAGTCAGCTCTTGAGAAGGTGATCAACAAACAGCTGGACTCTTAAGCTTACATGCTAGGGGGGTTCAGGGGATAGCAATGGAGGAGAGGAACTGGTATAAAGTAAGGTTAGCATAGGTTGTATGCATCCCTGAACAATAGAGTCTTTAGGGAGCACTTGAAGCTTTTAAAACTAGAAGAGAGTCTTGTGGAGCGAGGCAGAGAGCTCCACAAGATGGGAGCGAGTCTGGAGAAGTCCTGTAAACGGGAGTGTGATGAGGTGACAGAGGAGGAGAGTAGGAGGTCGTGAGCAGAGCGAAGGGGATGGGAGGGAGAGTATCTGGAGACAAGATCTGAGATATATGGGGGAGCAGTGCAGTTGAGGGCTTTGTATGTCAGAGTGAGAATTTTGTGTTTGATCCTAGAGGCAAGAGGAAGCCAGTGAAGAGATTGGCAGAGAGGTGCAGCAGATGAAGAGCGACTTGTAAGGAAGATGAGTCTGGCAGAGGCATTCATAAAGGATTGTAAAGGAGCTAGGCGGTAGGTGGGGAGACCAGAGAGGACAGAGTTGCAGTAATCAAGGCGGGAGAGGATGAGAGAGTGGATTCAAATCTTAGTTGTGTCTTGTGTAAGGAAGTGTCTAATTTTAGAGATGTTTTTAAGGTGGAAGTGGCAGGCTTTAGCCAAAGACTGAATGTGAGGAGTGTAACAGAGAGGCAGTAGGATCTGTAATATATTTTGGGTAGGCAGAGATAAGCAAGTAACTACTCTTGGTAATTGTAGCAGAGAGGCAGTAGGATCTGTAATATATTTTTGGTAAGCAGAGACAAGCAAATAACTACTCTTGGTAATTGTAGCAGAGAGGTAGTAGGATCTGTATTATCTTTTGGGATAGCAGAGACAAGCAAGTAACTACTCTTGGTAATTGTAATAATAACCTCTTTCCACCAAGAACTAGACGACACATAGCTTGGGAGTCAACAACAACTTATATTTCAACAGAAAAAAACAAACAAACACTTTTTAAAAACAGTCTCCTCTACAAGAGGTTTCCCAACTGAAACAGCAGGGAGTTTAAACAGTAACATACAGTTTAACATACATTTTAACCATTAGCCTAAATAACAATTCCTGCATAGTTCATAAGTGGCAAGGTTTGCCACAATGCTCCCCCAGAACCAAACCGGCATACCCAGTCTGATCCCAACGGATTGGCTTGGGGAGGTCCGGAGGAGTGTTCACAGATCAAGGTTCAAGTTCAGTTTGTCTGGACAACCCGTCGGCGTTGCTGTTTTGCTTCCCAGATCGGTAATGGATTGTTAAGTCAAACGGCTGCAGTGCCAAACTCCAGCGCAACAGCCGGGCATTGTCTCCGGATACCCTGTTCAGCCAAACCAACAGGTTGTGATCTGTGAGCAGGGAAAATTGTTGTCCATATAGATATGGCTGAAGTTTCTTGAGGGCCCACACTACGGCCAGGCATTCCTTTTCGATGGCGGCGTAGCTAACTTTTCGGGGTAACAGTTTCCTGCTTAGGTAGGCCACAGGATGCTCACTGCCATCAGCCCCGACTTGGCTCAGCATGGCTCCCAATCCAAACATAGAAGCATCTGTATGGACGAGAAAGCGTTTAGTTGGATCCGGGGCAGCAAGGATAGGGGCATTTACGAGAGCATTTTTCAGTTCTTGGAATGCTTGTTCACACTCTGGGCTCCAGGTAACAATCTTAGGAAGGTTTTTACGGGTGAGGTCGGTGAGGGGTTTGGCTAGGGTACTATAATTAGGTACAAACTTCCTATAATAGCCTGCGGTACCTAGAAAGGCTAGCACTTGGGTCTTGGTACGGGGAGTGGGCCACTTGGCTATGGCCTCTACCTTGGCCGGTTCGGGCTTCTGCTGCCCGCTACCTACTCGGTGCCCTAGGTACTGGACCTCCGCCATCCCTATATGACATTTGCTAGGCTTAAGGGTTAATCCTGCCTCCCTCCAGTAGCCGATCTACCATTCACTGGAAAGTAGCCGGGGCGTTCTTCATCCCGAATGGCATGACCTTGAAATGGTACAGGCCAAACGGGGTGATGAACGCTGATTTGGGGATGGCATCCTCAGCTAGTGGGATCTGCCAGTACCCCTTACACAGATCTATGGTGGTGAGGTACTGGCCTCTAGCCATTTTATCTAGGAGCTCATCTATCCGGGGCATAGGGTAGGCGTCAGAGACTGTTTTATAATTAAGTTTCTGGTAGTCTACGCAGAAGCGGGTCGTGCCGTGCCGCTTCGGCACTAGAACTAACGGCGAGGCCCAGGGGCTGTCCGAGTGCTAAATCACTCCTAACTGTAGCATCTCGTCAATCTCCTTCCGCATATGTTCTCTCACCGATTCTGGTATGCGGTAAGGAGGTTGACGCATGGGGAGGTGACCTGGGGTTTCTACCCTATGGGTGGCCAGTCGGGTATATCCAGGCACCTTGGAGAATGTGTCTCTCTTTTCCTGCAGTAGCTCTGCTATTTGAGCTCGTTCCCGAGGACTTAACCGCTCACCCAATTGTACCTCTCCCAGACCTTCTTTTTGGTTCTTCATTCCTAGGAGGTCGGGAAGAGGTAAACTGTCTGCGTCGTCCGCGGCAGGGGCGCATATAGCATTCACCTCCTCTGCGCTTTCATGGTACGGCTTCAACATATTTACATGGAGCATGCGTCTACCGCCTGCTCCAGTACATGGGCCGATCACATAGGTGGTGTCACAGATTTATTCCACTACCTGGTATGGGCCCTGCCAGGAGGCCTGCAGTTTATCATTTTTGACCGGTTTTAAGATTAGCACCTTCTGCCCAGTCTGAAAACTGTGGTCCCTGTCACCCCTATCATACCAACGGCGCTGACGGGTTTGAGCCGCCTGAAGGTTGGAGCGGACGGTCCGAGTCAGGGCCTCCAGGTGCTCCCTAAACTCCAGCACGTATGGTACGATAGGAGTACCGTCACTAGTGACTTCCCCCTCCCAATGCTCTCGGATTAAGTCTAGGGGACCCCGTACCCTCCTTCCGAATAATAATTCAAAGGGAGAGAACCCCATGGACTCCTGAGGTACCTCCCGGTAGGCGAAAAGCAAATGAGGTAGAAACCGCTCCCAGTTCTTCTGGGTATCCATGAACGTGCGGAGCATCTGTTTTAGTGTTCCATTAAACCGTTCACAGAGCCCATTAGACTGGGAGTGATAAGCGGAATTTACAATGGGTTTCACCCCACATGCTCTCCACAACTGGTGGGTAATCTCGGCCGTAAACTGGGTGCCCCGGTCCGAAATAATCTCCTGGGGAAATCCCATGTGGGAGAAGATTCTGATGAGGGCATCCGCCACGGTCTCGGCATGAATATTAGCCAGAGCCACTGCCTCGGGATATCGGGTGGCATAATCCACGACCGTCAGTATATACCTCTTTCCTATACCTCTTTCCCGAGGGGCTAGGCTTGGCTAGGGGGCCAATAAGGTCCACCGCCACTCGACTAAAAGGCTCCTCTATTATGGAGAGGGAGTGTAGCTTTTATATCGGTCTCCTCTTTTCCCTACTCATTGGCAGGTGTCACACATCTGGCAATACTGCCTAATATCTTTGGTGATCCCTGGCTAAAAGACATTCTGAGTTAGGCGGTGCTTCGTCTGACTAACTCCTAGGTGGCAAGCGACGGGATTCAAACCGCACAGCATGTCGTAGGACATGTGATGTATATGAACAGACGGTGAATGGGGACAGATTATACCAGTGTAAAGAGAACTGCATTGAAGGAATTACTGGAGGCAAGAGGAATTATTGCCAGCAATAAAACCAAAGCATACATGCTAGGGGGGTTCAGGGGATAGCAATGGAGGAGAGGAACTGGTATAAAGTAAGGTTAGCGTAGGTTGTATGCATCCCTGAACAATAGAGTCTTTATGGAGCACTTGAAGCTTTTAAAACTAGAAGAGAGTCTTGTGGAGCGAGGCAGAGAGTTCCACAAGATGGGAGCGAGTCTAGAGAAGTCCTGTAAACGGGAGTGTGATGAGGTGACAAGAGAGGAGGAGAGTAGGAGGTCATGAGCAGAGCGAAGGGGACAGAAGGGAGAGTATCTGGAGACAAGATCTGAGATATAGGGGGGAGCAGTGCAGTTGAGGGCTTTGTATGTCAGAGTGAGAATTTTGTGTTTGATCCTAGAGGCAAGAGGAAGCCAGTGAAGAGATTGGCAGAGAGGTGCAGCAGATGAAGAGCGACTTGTAAGGAAGATGAGTCTGGCAGAGGCATTCATTAAGGATTGTAAAGGAGCTAGGCGGTAGGTGGGGAGACCAGAGAGGACAGAGTTGCAGTAATCGAGGTGGGAGAGGATGAGAGAGTGGATTAAAATCTTAGTTGTGTCTTGTGTAAGGAAGTGTCTAATTTTAGAGATGTTTTTAAGGTGGAAGTTGCAGGCTTTAGCCAAAGACTGAATGTGAGGAGTGAAAGAAAGATCTGAGTCAAATGTGACCCCGAGACATCGGGCATGAAGGGTAGGGGTAATGATAGAGTTGTCGACAGTTATAGAGAGATTGGGGTGGAGAGTTTTTAAGAAGGGGGGGAAATAAGGAGCTCAGTTTTGGAGATATTTAGCTTGAGGTAGTGAGAGGACATCCAGTTGGAGATGTGAGAAAGACAGTTAGTGACACGGGTTAGCAAGGAAAGAGAAAGATCTGGTGCAGAGAAGTAGATTTGGGTGTCGTCGGCATACAAATGATATTGTAAGCCATGGGACTTAATTAGGGAACCTAGTGATGACGTGTAGATTGAGAAGAGAAGGGGACGGAGGACAGAGCCTTGCGGTACTCCGACAGAAAGTGGTGACGGGGCAGAGGAGGCCCCAGAGAAGGCTACACTAAAGGTAGGGTTTTACAGGTAGGAAGAGAGCCACAAGAGGGCTGTGTCACATATGCCGAAGGATTGGAGGGTTTGGAGCAAGAGAGGGTGGTCAACAGTGTCAAAGGCTGCGGACAGATCAAGGAGAATAAGCAGAGAGAAGTGGCCTTTTGATTTTGCTTTAAGTAGGTCGTTGGTAACCTTAACAATTGCTGTTTCTGTGGAGTGATGGGGAAGATATCCAGATTGCAATGGGTCAAGGAGGGAGTTTATTGTAAGGAAATAGGATAGGCGTGCATAAGCTAGTTTTTCAAGAATCTTTGATGCAAGAGGGAGGAGGGAAATAGGGCGGTACTTGGATGGGGAGGTAGGATCAAGGGAAGATTTTTTGAGGATAGGTGTGACCAGTGCATGTTTCAGCGATGAGGGAAATATACCGGTGCTGAAGGAGAGGTTGAAAGTGTGTGTGAGTATAGGGGTAAGGGTGGCAGAGAGGGAGGGGAGTAGCTGTGAGGGGATAGGGTCAAGGGGACAAGTAGTGAGGTGAGAGCACCGTATAAGTGCCAAAACTTCTTCCTCAGTAACAGGGGAGAATGAGCTAAGTTTAAGGTTATGTGGGTTGTCGTTGATTGAGAGCATTTGAGGGGGTGAGAGAATGGAATTATGTTGAGAGCTGATTTCATTTCTGATGGCGTTGATTTTGTTATTGAAGTGGTTGGCAAAGTCTTGAGCTGACAGAGAAGTTGTATTAGGAGGTGGGGGAGGGCGGAGAAGAGTATTAAAAGTGGAGAACAAGCGTTTGGGTTTGAAGAAAGATTAGAGATAAGAGTAGAGAAGTAGTGTTGCTTATGGAAATTAAGGGCAGAGTAGTAGGAGTTCAAGATAAATTTGTAGTGTTGAAAATCAGCTGAACTCCTAGATTTTCCAGTGCCGCTCAGCAGTACGGGAACATCTGCGTAGGTATCGTGTCAGAGGAGTATGCCAGGGCTGAGGATGAGTGTTTGATTTCCGAGCTATGGTAAGAGGGGCGAGATTGTCAAGGACGGATGTAAGGGTGGAATTATAGTGGCAGATAGATTGGTCAGGGCATGAAAAGGAGGAGAAGGATGAGAGGAGAGGTTTGAGGGAATTAGAAAGCTGTTGTTGATCTAATGACGTAATGCTTCTGTGAAGTTTGGTGTGAGGAGCAGAAGGAGGGAAAGTTGTAGGGAGGGATGATATGTTGCAAGTAAGGAGATGGTGGTCAGAAAGAGGAAAGGGGGAGTTTGTGAAATTTGAGAGGGTGCATCAATAGCTAAAGATCAGGTCAAGGGAGTGACCATCTTTGTGAGTGGGAGAATCAGTCCATTGTGACAAACCAAAAGAGGAAGTGAGTTGCAGAAGTTGTTTTGCAGAGGAGGCAGTGGGATTGTCAAGAGGGATGTTGAAGTCACCAAGAATGAGGGAAGGGGTGTCTGAGGAAAGGAAATAAGGTAGCCATGCAGCCAAGTGATCTAGAAATTGAGTTGAGGAACCAGGAGGACGGTATATGACTGCGACACATATAGAAAGAGGAGAGAATAAGTGAATCATGTGGGTTTCGAATGAGATAAATTTGAGGGAAGAGATGGGATGTATTTGTTGAAAGGTGCAACGAGAGGAAAGTAAAATACCTACACCACCTCCTTGTCTATTACCAGACCTAGGAGTATGGCTGAAGTGGAGACCCCCATGTGACAGAGCAGCAGTGGATGCTGTGTCTAGGGGAGAGAGCCAGGTTTCTGTTAGGGCCAGAAGGTTGAGGGAGTGTGAGATAAAGAGGTCATGTATAGAAGTGAGTTTGTTGCAAACAGAGCGAGAGTTCCAAAGTGCACAAGTGAAAGGGGAAGTGGCTTTTGATGCAAGAGGAATGTGAGTAAGGTTGTCAGAGTTTTGTTTTTTGAGTCTGTGGAATGGTATACATGGATGTGCGTGGCTAGGCAGTTGTTGGGGACCAGGATTAGGGGAGATGTCACCAGCAGTTAGTAGAAGCAAGGGGGAGAGTGACATAAGATGAGATACAGATTTGCAGTAGTGAGACTGCTTTTGAGAAAAGGTGCAGGGGGAGAGAGAGTATTTAGGAATAGGTAAAGTTCATGAGTACATAAGTAATGTGAGTTTAAGAGAGATTGGCTAATGAACAGTGCAGGTGGAGAGGGAGAAGGAGTAATTGAATAATGTAGTTTGTTATAGAGACAAAAGGCAGCAAAAAGGAATAAGAAGATATTAGGCATTTTTACAAAAGAGGGAACCAGTTAAACACATAAGACACAGTATTACAGTAGCAATTGCATTTGAAAACAGTAAGGTATTTCAAACATAATATTACAAATGTACTTGCCTTGTGTCTTGCCCCTTGCCCAATCCTTGTTCAATTGTTGTATAATTCTATTGCTATATTGCTAGTGAATCACTTATAAAATGTTCACTTTGAAAATGTGAACATATGTTGTTATAGCAATGCACATCACTGTGCAATGCACATCTCAGACTGGTGTGAAATATATGCAGGGAGGGCAGTCAGCAGAGTCCACTAAATTTAGTTGATTGCTAATCAAAGACAATTGGAAAGGCCAATTGGAAAGTTAGATTCTGGTCTGGTCAGGGTGAGATGTTAAGTAAACAGACAATAAAATTTGGGGGAGGTTAAAACTATAGAATAAGACAGCTATACATTTTAGAATAATAGCAAGTATTGATAAGGATTGAACATCACATGGCAGTTAAATGAACATTAGAAATAACACATTGGATAACAGTACAACAGATGTAGGACTAAATTAACAAACTAAAATCATTTGCTCTATGTAAATATTCATGTACCAGAAGAGAGTTACAGGAGATTAAAAAACACCAGAGAGCAGTGAATAGTTGCAGATTGACAGGGTCTCTATTCACGTACCAGAAGAGAGTTACAGGAGAGTAAAAAACACCAGAGAGCAGTGAATAGTTGCAGATTGACAGGGTCTCTATTCACGTACCAGAAGAGAGTTACAGGAGAGTAAAAAACACCAGAGAGCAGTGAATAGTTACAGATTGACAGGGTCTCTATTCACATACCAGAAGAGAGTTACAGGAGAGTAAAAAACACCAGAGAGCAGTGAATATTTGCAGATTGACAGGGTCTCTATTCACGTACCTGAAAGCAGAGGAGAGAGAATAGGGTTAGCTTGATGCAGTGTGCGATTTTTCATCAGATGTCAATAGGCAGCATGTTGTCTTAATAAGCAGCACTGTGCTGAGTAGTGAGTGCAGTTCTTGTATAATTCTATTGCTATATTGCTAGTGAATCACTTATAAAATGTTCACTTTGAAAATGTGAACATATGTTGTTATAGCAATGCACATCACTGTGCAATGCACATCTCAGACTGGTGTGAAATATTTCCACACATTGATTATATCTGCCTCTGTATTAAAACCTTGAGGTAATCTAGTATTCAAAATTAAATCTTTACCAGGATACATATGTGATAGTACACATTTGATACAGCAAGTACAAGAAATAAAATGGCAAAATAACTTTACATGGCTCACTATTGACATATCAGCCTTATATTCAAGCATACCACATGATGAAGGTGTACATGCCCTTAAATTTATGCTGAGACGTCATACAAGCTTTGCTGAGAGATTCATTAATTTTCTGGAAGAACTAACTCGGTTCTTGCTTACACACAACTACTTTGTCTTCGAAGGCCACTATTACCTCCAGAAATGTGGAACGGCTATGGGGGCAAAATTTGCTCACTCATATGCCAACTTATATATTGGATATATTGAAACCCAATACTTATTTGCGGGTGATCTGGTCCTCGGGGATAAAGTAGTAATATACGGAAGATATATAGATGATCTAATCTTAATCTATAGGAAAAATACAGAACTGTCTATAGAAGAGATCATCACATTCTTTAACAACAACAAACTGAGCCTAAATTTCACGTCTAAATCTAGTAATACATCTATTGAATTTCTGGATTTAATGTTAGAGTATGATCCAGAAGGCAATATAATAACCAGTACTTATAGAAAGCAACTATCTAGGAAATATATTCTAAGAGCAGACTCTTGTCATGCCCCACATATGTGTAAGGGCATCCCAAAAGGTCAATACTTATGGATATGGAGAAATTGTACCTCCCTATACCTGTATAACAAACAAGCAAATTAGGAATTACCATCACAGGTTTTTGTTTTTGTTTTTATATGTATAATTAATTTTTACATATTTTTGTGTACACATTTTTTTAATTTTTTCACCGTTACTCCATTTTTTGGTATTTTTATTTTTTATATTTTTATATATTTTATATAAATTGTTGCAACATCACCATCACTATTAGGAAATTCACTTGAATACTACACATCTTTGAGGATTTATTGACATTATGGACACTGTTTTTCTTGTGCTGGACTTTTACTTGTGCTGGACTTTCACTACACTATGTATGGGATAATACTCCCCAATCTGAATCTTTGTTTGGTTTCTCTACTATTGTTGTTCATCCACCATTATTTATTCATTATTTATGATCTGACATCTATATATATTGGTCAAGATATACCCATATCATCTTTATTTATGTTTTATTATATTTTTAATTGAATTCATTGTTGTATTTGTATTTTTTAACTTATTTGTATGTAATAAATTAGATCATTTATTATCATCTCACCTAAGAGTGCTATACATCCTCAATCCAAACCTTCAATACCTCTGCCTTTGGTGCTGTATACAATATACTATTTGATTCAAATTAACTTACCCAAAGACTAATAATAAGAGGATATAAAAAGGCTCAGTATATTACTCAATATTAAACAACAAGTAGCAAGAATGAATAGGGATAAACTTCTTAATAAGAGCAAAAAAACAATTACAAATGGAAACCAAAGTAGAGAGGATAGTGTAACAATTCCAAGAGAAGATATATATTTCCCTACTAAATACAGTAATCAATTTTACACTATGACTAAGATAATAAAGAAATACTTACCGGTGTTAAATGGGATAAAATATTAAGAAATAAACCAGAAAAAGGAATCAAATTTGTAGCTAAAAGACCTCCAACAATTCGAGACATGTTAACCAAGAAATTCCACAATAAAATAGAAGCCACCACCAATTGGCTAACATCCATCAAAGAAAGCTATAGATGTGGCTGGTTTCCATGTAAAAGCTGCTCATACACTAATAAAAACTTAACTTTTACTTCTTCCCAAGCAAAAAAAATATATCATATTGCACAAAGAATGGATTGTACATCGAAACATATTGTATACCTCATTACATGCAAACAATTTCTACAGCAATACATAGGCATCACAACACACCCTCTAAAAGTTTGTATTAGAGATCATCTAATTTCAATAGAGGAAGAGATACCTAGAACACAAGTAGCGAAACATTTCCATTCACATGAACAAAGATTATCCAATTTTTCCTTTACAGCAATAGAACATATAGAAAAAGATCCATTAGGAGGGGATAGAACCAAGAAACTCCTCAGGAGAGAAGTATATTGGATCTTCAAATTACAAACTAGAACACCAAAAGGAATGAACAAAAGATACGATGTTAACCTATTTATAGAATAGGAACAAAGGAATAATACATCATAAAGACACCCCTCACAGACTAACATCAAACAACCAACAAAACAATATACAATTAAATTAATCACTTAAATTTGGAGAGCTCATCCTAGCCCAATTTTTGGTTACCTGTCATTGTAGAAAGATACTAAATTCTTTATGTTCATCCCATAATCTAAAATGAAAAAACATCTTAAATAATAAATTAGAAGATAAAAATTAAGAAACACATAACAGACCACAACCCAATTAGAACATTAACATATACTACTACTAATACTGTCAAATAGATAGTTTAGTAGCTAACTTTTAATATTCTCTAAACTTCTAATGTTCTAGAAATTTCCCATAATCCTTGATACACCTACAATCTCTAGAATACTTAATAACTGCCAAATACCTTAATTCTCAAAACTTCTCAAAATGTCTAAAATGCCTAAATATTGGCAACTTAAAATCAATTATCCAATTATGCCCAAAGCGATCTGTGACATCTTTCTAGATACTATAAGATTGTGAATACCAAACACACAAAGCAACTTAACTATCCCAATCACATCTTAGAATCTCCTTCACATACTCCATTTAAATTTTATTTTTATTTTCATTTTTATGCATCTATCTATGACTTTTTTGAGAACTTTAATTAAATACCTAGCAGACTAAAATATAGATCAGTATAGTAAGGATCAATTAGCAAAAAACAACTCTAGCAGAAATCTATATTGATAGCATATATGAGTAGACAATAGTCCTCCCTCATGTTTACAAATAATATAGAGGAATTATATATGAATTATAATTTATAGGGGTTTATAGCATCAAACCTCTCCCCTTTTTCCTTACATTTTCCTTTTAATGATATTATACATTAAAAATAACACCTTTACTAACCGACACTTATTAACCGACTTTCTACGTTAATCTCTAGAATGAGTGCATGTCATAGCTACACTATATATAATAGCAGTAGTCTGAAGAATTAGATTAGTCACTAGCATTTTATGACATACATTGTTATTTTTCATACATTTTTAGTTCATTTTATAACCATGTTAGTGTATAAATATATATAAAAAAAACTTTTTGTCTCTTATATGTTAGACTAATATCATCTGTCAATAGCCCCTCACTTGTTCTGGATCTTAGCAGTTAGTGGAAACAATTGAATTATAGATACTAATAATTTCTACCAGTTTTTAACTAACATACTAAGCCTTAAACACACAACACCAAGTTATTCTGGGCACTTAGAGGTTATCCCCAAATGTAAAACACACATTCCCTTAGTAATTGGTTCCACTCACCTATATAATAATCCAGAGCAAGAGAGGCCATTATCTCTGATGAAGCGCATGTATGCATGCGCGAAATGCATCACTTAAGGAGCTTACCTTTTGTGCACCTAAGTCTGTATCCAATAAACTAAAGGATATACTCTGAGACCCAGCGTTTTCTTTCCTCACCTCATGATTTGAACAGCTAATAGGATTTTAGCAGCTCTGATTCAAAATTTTCAGCCAATAGGAATGCAAGGGATGCCATCTTGGATTGCGTACCTTGCATTGAAGATTCAGTGTACGGCGGCGACCGTATGAAGAGGATGCTCTGCGTCGGATGTCTTCAGGATGGACCCGCTCCGTGCCGCTGGGATCAAGATAGAAGATGCCTCCTGGATGAAGATTGAAGAGGCCACCTGGATGAAGACTTCTCACTGATTGGATGAGGACTTCGCTGCCGGGATGAAGATTGAAAAGGCTACCTGGATGAAGATCGTTCAAGCGGGACTTCAAAAACTGTAAGTGGATCTTCGGGGGTTAGTGATAGGTTTTATTAAGGTTTTTTTGGATGGTTTTTTTTTTAGTTTAGGGTTTGGGCATGTAAAAGAGCTAAATGCCCTTTTAAGGGCAATGCCCATCCAAATGCCCTTTTCAGGGCAATGGGTAGATTAGGTTTTTTAGATAGTTTTTTTTTATTTTGTGGGTTTGGGGGTGTGGGGTTTTGTAGTGTTAATGGGTATTTGTATTTTTATTTCCCGAAAAGAGCTGATATCTTTAGGGCAATGTCCTACAAAAGGCCCTTTAAAGGGCCATTGGTAGTTTATTTTAGATTAGGTTTTTTATTTTGGGGTGTTTTTTTTTAGTGGGTATTAGAATAGGAATATTTCTTATTATTTTGGATAATTTGTTTGTTATTTTGTGTAATGTATTTTGTTTGTTTTTGTAGTAAAAGAGCTGTTTAACTTAGGGGAATGCCCTACAAAAGGCCCTATTAAGGGCTCCCCAAAAGGCCCTTTTATGGGCCCTTGGTAGTTTGGGGGTTGGGGTTTGTATACTGTTAGGAGGAGTTTGTTTTTTTTGTAGCAAAAGAGGTGTTTAACTTAGGGCAATGCCCTACAAAAGGACCTTTTAAGGGCACTTGGTAGTTTGGGGGGTAGGGGTCTGTATACTGTTAGGGGGTGTTTGTTTGTTTTTTGTAGCAAAAGAGTTGTTTAACTCAGGGCAATGCCCTACAAAAGGCCCTTGGTAGTTTATTCTAGATTAGGCTTTTTTATTTTGGGGTGTTTTTTTTTTATTTTTTTTTAAAAAGGGCATTAGAATAGGAATAAAAAATAAATAAAAAAAAATTGTAATGGTAGGTTTTTTTTTTATTGTAATGGTAGGTTTTTTATTTTTTGTGATTTTAGTGTTTTTTTATTTTTTGTAATGTTAGGTTTTAGTGTAAGGTAGTTTAGGTTTTATTTCACAGGTAAGTTTGTATTTATTTTAACTAAGTAGTTATTAAATAGGTGTAGGGGTTAATAGTTTAATTTAGGTTATTGCGATGTGGGGGGCTGGTGGTTTATGGGTTAATAGGTTTATTTAGTGGTAGTGATGTGGGAGGCTGGAGGTTAAGGGGTTAATAACTTTATTTAGTTGCGGCAATGTCGCTTAGCGGCGGAATAGGGGTTAATAACTTTAATATAGTGTCAGCGATGTTGGGGTGCAGCGGAATAGGGGTTAATAGCTTTAGTATAGTGGAGGCGATATCGGGAGTGGCAGATTAAGGGTTAAAAAGACAGTCAGGTAAAAAAAAAAACCTTTCATGATTTAAATAGGGAATGTAATTTTAAACTTTCCAATTTACTTTTATCACCAATTTTGCTTTGTTCTTTTGGTATTATTAGTTGAAAGCTAATTGTAGGAGGTTCATATGCTAATTTCTTAGACCTTGAAGACTGCCTCTAATCTGAATGCATTTTGACCACTAGAGGGCATTAGTTTATGTGTTTCATATAGATAACATTGAGCTCATGCACGTGAAGTTACCCTGGAGTCAGCACTGATTGGCTAAAAAGCAAGACTGTCAAAAGAACTGAAATAAGGGGGCAGTCTGCAGAGGTTTAGATACAAGGCAATTACAGAGGTAAAAAGTATATTAATATAACTGTGTTGGTTATGCAAAACTGGGGAATGGGTAATAAAGGGATTATCTATCTTTTTAAACAACAAAAATTCTGGTGTTGACTGTCCCTTTAATAACTGTATTTAGGTGGCGGCGATATCGGGAGTGACAGACTAGGGGTTAATAACTTTATTTAGGTGGCGGCGATATTGGGAGTGGTAGATGAGGGGTTAATAACTGTAGGCAAGTGTTGGCAATGTTGTGGGGTGCAGATTAGGGGTGTTTAGATGTGGGGTTTATGTTAGGATGTACACGTTAGTTTTCTTTCCCCATAGACATCAATGGGGCTGCATTACGGAGCTTTTCTTTCCGCAATTGCAGGTGTTAGACTTTTTTCTTACCCGCTCTCCCCATTGATGTCTATGGGAGAAGCGTGCATGAGCACGTCAAAAAAGCGCTTGTTTTTGGTGCTGTATGGAGCTTAAAAGCACCATATCGCCCGCACAAGCCGTTTTTTTAAAACTTGTAATGGCAGGGCTATAGGGGATTAAATAACGGCACTTTTGTTGCATTCGTTAATTTCCCTATAGCGCTCAAAACCCATAATCTAGGCGTCAGTTGGGTGGGCTGAGCTGTCATAATGTGTATAATTCTAAAACTGTAATACACAGAACTCCCTTTTCTTCTTACATACCACAATTGTTAATTGTTAAGATCATCAGAATATTTGTCTTCATCTAACTCATAACAAACTTCAACAGGTTTTGTACGATTATCTGTGACTACTTTTTCCATCATATAGATGGTTTTCTAAAGTGATCAAGCCTAAGTTCAAGGAGTTGCATGTTCTAATTTTTTGGAATGTGTTTATGATGTTGTTTGAGATATTTACATACTTACATTATATAATTACTATATATAGTCACTATGAACATTCTGATTTGCCACTTTCATCTATCTCTGAAAAATATTTGCTCATTGACCAAAATTTGTCTGGCTTTGTTTTCTATGCTACGTTTTCTCATTTTTCTCATTTCTCATTTTCATGCTCATTTTGTAATTTTCTATATTACTTTGTTATTTTTAAAAGCAGTTAAAATATTACTGGTAAATATACAACTCTGTGTCTTTAAAGGGACATTAAACACTAAATAAATGGTAGGTAGAATTACACATTCAAAGAAAAGATTAGTCGAAAAACATGTAGATGTATTTTTTCTAAGTTTCATTAGCTGTTTAAATATTGACAAAAGTATAAAGTTTTAGTGTCTATAAAACAATGGGAGCTGCCATGTTGTAACTTAGGTTACCTTCTCTGCTATGGCCAATTAGGGACAGTTATAAATAGGCTAAGGTCACTAGAGTCTGCAGCCAATGGCTGTGTGGAAAATAACAGTGTTCTGCACTTTCATTTCTAACTGGAACTGAAAAGCTCACAATTTCAGAATGAAATTACAGGAAAGGATGACAAAATAAATAATGAAAGTATATTGCAGAGTTATATATAGATATATATCTCAAAGTGTTTAATGCCCCTTTAATAAAATCAATATTATGGGCTCCATGTACTAAGAGGCAGCCCCGGACAGCTTCTCAACTTGCAAAGCTGTCCACCCACCTTCGCTACATACGGGCAGCGGATCTGTTCGTAAACTGGCCTGTATGTATCATTGCAGACTCATTGCAGTGTGTAATGCCCGCCCCTTCAGTCGCACGACCAATAGCATGACTGAAGGGGTTGTCAATCACCAAGAGCGAGCGAGCGAGCTCTCAGTGATTTTCCCTCGCCACCTTTAGAGGTGGCAGGGTGTAAGAAGCAGTGGTCTAATGACCGCTGCTTCTTACATTGCAGTAAGCAGACTCGTATATGCGAACCTGCCCCGCATGGGCTCCGTAGCAGCTCTCACTGTTTCTTACATAGAGCACTATATAAAAACAAAAACAAAATTTCAGGATTGTCTCATGGACTCACTGAATTAATCGCACAAAACACCCGATATCCTTGAGGTCTTCTTGTATTCAACCCCATTGAGAATTGGAACACAGAACTCTTTTATTATTTTTCGGTAACTTCTACAAATTAGCACTGATCATTTGAGGCCTGCAACTAATGATCGTTGCATAGCCCTTTCTATGCTGAGTTGATTTGATTTTAGGCGTTTGCACCATTTGTATAAATGTCAATGTTTTTATGTTTGTTATTCAAACTGTCCGTTTTTTTTTTGTCAGCATCTAATTTCCAATCGGCTAGATTACGAGTTTAAGCCTCATAACGCTGCTTTTTTCCTACCGCTGCTATTACGAGTCTTGTAGGTACAGCTGTCCCGCACACTTTTTTTCGCCGTACCGCAAATCAACTTACGCAATTTGCTTATAGTCTTTTTTCAATGGGACTTACGTTGCACCGGTATTACAAGCTTTTTTTTATGCCAAAAAGTGAGTGGTACAGCCTATCCCACAAGATTCGTAATGCATTCTAAAGTCAGTAGTTATGAATTTTACACTACAAAGTTGTATTATTTTTTATTATTATTATTATTATCGGTTATTTGTAGAGTGCCAACAGATTCCGCTATTAACAAATGCGGAGTACAAAAAAACAGTTATAGGGATCAAATGGGTAGAGGGCCCTGCCAAGAGTTGCACTGTTGTAGTCAGCTCTTGAGAAGGTGATCAACAAACAGCTGGACTCTTAAGCTTACATGCTAAGGGGGTTCAGGGGATAGCAATGGAGGAGAGGAACTGGAATAAAGAAAGGTTAGCGTAGGTTGTATGCATCCCTGAACAGTAGAGTCTTTAGGGAGCACTTGAAGCTTTTAAAACTAGAAGAGAGTCTTGTGGAGCGAGGTAGAGAGTTCCACAAGATGGGAGCCAGTCTGGAGAAGTCCTGTAAACGGGAGTGTGATGAGGTGACAAGAGAGGAGGAGAGTAGGAGGTCGTGAGCAGAGCGAAGGGGACGGGAGGGAGAGTATCTGGAGACAAGGTCTGATATATACGGGGGAGCAGTGCAGTTGAGGGCTTTGTATGTCAGAGTGAGAATTTTGTGTTTGATCCTAGAGGCAAGAGGAAGCCAGTGCTCCTCACACCAAACTTCACAGAAGCATTAAGTCATTAGATCAACAACAGCTTTCTAATTCCCTCAAACCTCTCCTCTCATCCTTCTCCTCCTTTTCATGCCCTGACCAATCTATCTGCCACTATAATTCCACCCTTACATCCGTCCTTGACAATCTCGCCCCTCTTACCATAGCTCGGAAATCAAACACTCATCCTCAGCCCTGGCATATTCCTCTGACACGATACCTACGCAGATGTTCCCGTACTGCTGAGCGGCACTGGAGAAAATCTAGGAGTTCAGCTGATTTTCAACATTACAAATTTATCTTGAACTCCTACTACTCTGCCCTTAATTTCCATAAGCAACACTACTTCTCTACTCTTATCTCTAATCTTTCTTCAAACCCAAAACGTTTGTTCTCCACTTTCAATACTCTTCTCTGCCCTCCGCTACCTCCTAATACAACTTCTCTGTCAGCTCAAGACTTTGCCAACCACTTCAATAACAAAATCAACTCCATCAGAAATTAAATCAGCTCTCAACATAATTCCATTCTCTCACCCCCTCAAATGCTCTCAATCAACGACAACCCATATAACCTTAAGCTTAGCTCATTCTCCCCTGTTACTGAGGAAGAAGTTTCTGCACTTATACTGCGCTCTCACCTCACTACCTGTCCCCTTGACACTATCCCCTCACAGCTACTCCCCTCTCCCATTTTGTAATTTTCTATATTACTTTGTTATTTTTAAAAGCAGTTAAAATATTACTGGTAAATATACAACTCTGTGTCTTTAAAGGGACATTAAACACTAAATAAATGGTAGGTAGAATTACACATTCAAAGAAAAGATTAGTCGAAAAACATGTAGATGTATTTTTTCTAAGTTTCATTAGCTGTTTAAATATTGACAAAAGTATAAAGTTTTAGTGTCTATAAAACAATGGGAGCTGCCATGTTGTAACTTAGGTTACCTTCTCTGCTATGGCCAATTAGGGACAGTTATAAATAGGCTAAGGTCACTAGAGTCTGCAGCCAATGGCTGTGTGGAAAATAACAGTGTTCTGCACTTTCATTTCTAACTGGAACTGAAAAGCTCACAATTTCAGAATGAAATTACAGGAAAGGATGACAAAATAAATAATGAAAGTATATTGCAGAGTTATATATAGATATATATCTCAAAGTGTTTAATGCCCCTTTAATAAAATCAATATTATGGGCTCCATGTACTAAGAGGCAGCCCCGGACAGCTTCTCAACTTGCAAAGCTGTCCACCCACCTTCGCTACATACGGGCAGCGGATCTGTTCGTACACTGGCCTGTATGTATCATTGCAGACTCATTGCAGTGTGTAATGCCCGCCCCTTCAGTCGCACGACCAATAGCATGACTGAAGGGGTTGTCAATCACCAAGAGCGAGCGAGCGAGCTCTCAGTGATTTTCCCTCGCCACCTTTAGAGGTGGCAGGGTGTAAGAAGCAGTGGTCTAATGACCGCTGCTTCTTACATTGCAGTAAGCAGACTCGTATATGCGAACCTGCCCCGCATGGGCTCCGTAGCAGCTCTCACTGTTTCTTACATAGAGCACTATATAAAAACAAAAACAAAATTTCAGGATTGTCTCATGGACTCACTGAATTAATCGCACAAAACACCCGATATCCTTGAGGTCTTCTTGTATTCAACCCCATTGAGAATTGGAACACAGAACTCTTTTATTATTTTTCGGTAACTTCTACAAATTAGCACTGATCATTTGAGGCCTGCAACTAATGATCGTTGCATAGCCCTTTCTATGCTGAGTTGATTTGATTTTAGGCGTTTGCACCATTTGTATAAATGTCAATGTTTTTATGTTTGTTATTCAAACTGTCCGTTTTTTTTTTGTCAGCATCTAATTTCCAATCGGCTAGATTACGAGTTTAAGCCTCATAACGCTGCTTTTTTCCTACCGCTGCTATTACGAGTCTTGTAGGTACAGCTGTCCCGCACACTTTTTTTCGCCGTACCGCAAATCAACTTACGCAATTTGCTTATAGTCTTTTTTCAATGGGACTTACGTTGCACCGGTATTACAAGCTTTTTTTTATGCCAAAAAGTGAGTGGTACAGCCTATCCCACAAGATTCGTAATGCATTCTAAAGTCAGTAGTTATGAATTTTACACTACAAAGTTGTATTATTTTTTATTATTATTATTATTATCGGTTATTTGTAGAGTGCCAACAGATTCCGCTATTAACAAATGCGGAGTACAAAAAAACAGTTATAGGGATCAAATGGGTAGAGGGCCCTGCCAAGAGTTGCACTGTTGTAGTCAGCTCTTGAGAAGGTGATCAACAAACAGCTGGACTCTTAAGCTTACATGCTAAGGGGGTTCAGGGGATAGCAATGGAGGAGAGGAACTGGAATAAAGAAAGGTTAGCGTAGGTTGTATGCATCCCTGAACAGTAGAGTCTTTAGGGAGCACTTGAAGCTTTTAAAACTAGAAGAGAGTCTTGTGGAGCGAGGTAGAGAGTTCCACAAGATGGGAGCCAGTCTGGAGAAGTCCTGTAAACGGGAGTGTGATGAGGTGACAAGAGAGGAGGAGAGTAGGAGGTCGTGAGCAGAGCGAAGGGGACGGGAGGGAGAGTATCTGGAGACAAGGTCTGATATATACGGGGGAGCAGTGCAGTTGAGGGCTTTGTATGTCAGAGTGAGAATTTTGTGTTTGATCCTAGAGGCAAGAGGAAGCCAGTGAAGAGATTGGCAGAGAGGTGCAGCAGATGAAGAGCGACTTGTAAGGAAGATGAGTCTGGCAGAGGCATTCATTAAGGATTGTAAAGGAGCTAGGCGGTAGGTGGGGAGACCAGAGAGGACAGAGTTGCAGTAATCAAGACGGGAGAGGATGAGAGAGTGGATTAAAATGTTAGTTGCGTCTTGTGTAAGGAAGTGTCTAATTTTAGAGATGTTTTTAAGGTGGAAGTTGCAGGCTTTAGGCAAAGACTGAATGTGAGGAGTGAAAGAAAGATCTGAGTCAAATGTGACCCAGAGACATCGGGCAAGCGGGGTAGGGGTAATGATGGAGTTGTCGACAGTTATAGAGAGATTGGGGGTGGAGAGTTTTGAAGAAGGGGGGAAAATAATGAGCTCAGTTTTGGAGAGATTTAGCTTGAGGTAGTGAGAGGACATCCAGTTGGAGATGTGAGAAAGACAGTTAGTGACACGGGTTAGCAAGGAAGGAGAAAGTCTGGTGCAGAGAAGTAGATTTGGGTGTCATCAGCATACAAATGATATTGTAAACCGTCGGACTTTATTAGGGAACCTAGTGATGACGTGTAGATTGAGAAGAGAAGGGAACCGAGGACAGAGCCTTGCGGTACTCCGACAGAAAGTGGTGACAGGGCAGAGGAGGCCCCAGAGAAGGCTACACTAAAGGTACGGTTTGACAGGTAGGAAGATAGCCACGAAAGGGCTGTGTCACATATGCCGAAGGATTGGAGGGTTTGGAGCAAGAGAGGGTGGTCAACAGTGTCAAAGGCTGCGGACAGATCAAGGAGAATAAGCAGAGAGAAGTGGCCTTTTGATTTTGCTGTAAGTAGGTCGTTGGTAACCTTAACAATTTCTGTTTCTGTGGAGTGATGGGGACGAAATCCAGATTGCAATGGGTCAAGGAGGGAGTTTATTGTAAGGAAATGGGATAGGTGTGCATAAGCTAGTTTTTTTAGAAGCTTTGATGCATGAGGGAGGAGGGAAATAGGGCGGTAGTTGGATGGGGAGGTAGGATCAAGGGAAGGTTTTTTGAGGATAGGTGTGACCAGTGCATGTTTCAGCAATGAGGGAAATATACCGATGCTGAAGGAGAGGTTGAAAGTGTGTGTGAGTATAGGGGTAAGGGTGGCAGAGAGAGAGGGGAGTAGCTGTGAGGGGATAGTGTCAAGGGGACAGGTAGTGAGGTGAGAGCGCAGTATAAGTGCAGAAACTTCTTCCTCAGTAACAGGGGAGAATGAGCTAAGCTTAAGGTTATATGGGTTGTCGTTGATTGAGAGCATTTGGGGGGGTGAGAGAATGGAATTATGTTGAGAGCTGATTTAATTTCTGATGGAGTTGATTTTGTTATTGAAGTGGTTGGCAAAGTCTTGAGCTGACAGAGAAGTTGTATTAGGAGGTAGCGGAGGGCAGAGAAGAGTATTGAAAGTGGAGAACAAACGTTTTGGGTTTGAAGAAAGATTAGAGATAAGAGTAGAGAAGTAGTGTTGCTTATGGAAATTAAGGGCAGAGTAGTAGGAGTTCAAGATAAATTTGTAATGTTGAAAATCAGCTGAACTCCTAGATTTTCTCCAGTGCCGCTCAGCAGTACGGGAACATCTGCGTAGGTATCGTGTCAGAGGAATATGCCAGGGCTGAGGATGAGTGTTTGATTTCCGAGCTATGGTAAGAGGGGCGAGATTGTCAAGGACGGATGTAAGGGTGGAATTATAGTGGCAGATAGATTGGTCAGGGCATGAAAAGGAGGAGAAGGATGAGAGGAGAGGTTTGAGGGAATTAGAAAGCTGTTGTTGATCTAATGACGTAATGCTTCTGTGAAGTTTGGTGTGAGGAGCAGAAGGAGGGAGAGTTGTAGGGAGGGATGATATGTTGCAAGTAAGGAGATGGTGGTCAGAAAGAGGAAAGGGGGAGTTTGTGAAGTTTGAGAGGGTGCATTGATAGCTAAAGATCAGGTCAAGGGAGTGACCATCTTTGTGAGTGGGAGAATCAGTCCATTGTGACAAACCAAAAGAGGAAGTGAGTTGCAGAAGTTGTTTTGCAGAGGAGGCAGTGGGATTGTCAAGAGGGATGTTGAAGTCACCAAGAATGAGGGAAGGGGTGTCTGAGGAAAGGAAATAAGGTAGCCATGCAGCCAAGTGATCTAGAAATTGAGTTGAGGAGCCAGGAGGACGATATATGACTGCGACACGTATAGAAAGAGGAGAGAATAAGCGAATCATGTGGGTTTCGAATGAGGAAAATGTGAGGGATGTATTTGTTGAAAGGTGCAACGAGAGGAAAGTAAAATACCTACACCACCTCCTTGTCTATTACCAGACCTAGGAGTGTGGCTGAAGTGGAGACCCCCATGTGACAGAGCAGCAGTGGATGCTGTGTCTAGGGGAGAGAGCCAGGTTTCTGTTAGGGCCAGAAGGTTGAGGGAGTGGGAGATAAAGAGGTCATGTATAGAAGTGAGTTTGTTGCAAACAGAGCGAGAGTTTTTAAAGTGCACAAATGAAAGGGGAAGTGGCTTTTGATTCAAGAGGAATGTGAGTAAGGTTGTCAGAATTTTGTTTTTTGAGTCTGTGGGATGGTATACATGGATGTGCACGGCTAGGCAGTTGTTGGGGACCAGGATTAGGGGAGATGTCACCAGCAGTTAGTAGAAGCAAGAGGGAGAGTGACATAAGATGAGATACAGATTAGCAGTAGTGAGACTGCTTTTGAGACAAGGTGCAGGGGGGAGAGAGAGTGTTTAGGAATAGGTAAAGTTCATGAGTACAAAAGTAATGTGAGTTTAAGAGAGATGGGCTAATGAACAGTGCAGGTGGAGAGGGAGAAGAAGTAATTGAATAAAGTAGTTTGTTATAGAGACAAAAGGCAGCAAAAAGGAATAAGAAGATATTAGGCATTTTTACAAAAGAGGGAACCAGTTAAACACATAAGACACATTATCACAGTAGCAATTGCATTTGAAAACAGTAAGGTATATCAAACATAATATTACAAAAGTACCTGCCTTTTTCTTGCCCCTTACCCAATCCTTGTTTAATTCTTGTATAATTCTATTGCTAGTGCCTCACTTATAAAATGTTCACTTAATTCTTGTATAATTCTATTGCTAGTGCCTCACTTATAAAATGTTCACTTAATTCTTGTATAATTCTATTGCTAGTGCCTCACATAAAATGTTCACTTTGAAAATGTGAACATATGTTATAGCAATGCACATCACTGTGCAATGCACATCCCAGACTGGTGTGAAATATATGCAGGGAGGCAGTCAGCTGAGTCCACTAAATTTAGTTGATTGCTAATCAAAGACAATTGGAAAGGCCAATTGGAAAGTTATATTCTGGTCTGGTCAGGGTGAGATGTTAAGTAAACAGACAATAAAATTTGGGGGAGGTTAATACTATGGAATATGACAGCTATAGATTTTAGAATAATAGCAAGTATTGATAAGGATTGAACATCACATGGCAATTAAATGAGAAATATAACACATTGGATAACAGTACAACAGATGTAGGACTAAATTAACAAACTAAAATGATTTGCTCTATGTAAATATTCATGTACCAGAAGAGTTACAGGAGAGTAAAAAAACACCAGAGAGCAGTGAATAGTTGCAGATTGACAGGGTCTTTATTCACGTAGTTGTAGCATAAAACTCATAACTAAAGTGCTAAAAAAGTACACTAACACCCATAAACTACCTATTAACCCCTAAACCGAGACCCTTCCACATCGCAAACACTAAAATAAAATTATTAACCCCTAATCTGCCGTCCCTAACATCGCCACCACCTATCTACCTTTATTAACGCCTAATCTGCTGTCCCCAACGTCGCTGACACTATACTATATTTATTAACCCCTAAACCTAAGTCTAACCCTAACCCTAACACCCCCTAACTTAAATATAATTAAAATAATTAATAACTAAATAATTCCTATTTAAAACTAAATACTTACCTGTAAAATAAACCCTAAGCTAGCTACAATATAACTAATAGTTACATTGTAGCTAGCTTAGGCTTTATTTTTATTTTACAGGCAAGTTTGTATTTATTTTAACTAAGTAGAATAGTTACTAAATAGTTATTAGCTATTTAATAACTACATAGCTAAAATAAATACAAATTTGCATGTAAAATAAAACCTAACCTAAGTTACACTAACACTACACTACATTTAAATAAATTACCTAAATTAAGTACAATTAACTAAATTAAATACAATTATCTAAATTACAAAAAAAAACACTAAATTACACAAAATAAAAAACAAATTACAAGAGATTTAAACTAATTACACATAATCTAATAGCCCTATAAAAATAAAAAAGCCCCCCCCCAAATAAAAAAACCCCTAGCCTAAACTAAACTAACACTAACCCCTGAAGATCCACTTCTGCCGACGACTACCCGACGAATGAAGGTTCCTTTAAGTGACGTCATCCAAGATGGTGTCCCTTAGATTCCGATTGGCTGATAGAATTCTATCAGCCAATTGGAATTAAAGTTGAAAAAATCCTATTGGCTGATACAATCAGCCAATAGGATTGAGCTCGCATTCTATTGGCTGATTTGAACAGCCAATAGAATGTGAGCTCAATCCTATTGGCTTAGTGCATCAGCCAATAGGACTGAAGTTCAATCCTATTGGCTGATTGCATCAGCCAATAGGATTTTTTCAACTTTAATTCTGATTGGCTGATAGAATTCTATCAGCCAATCGGAATCTAAGAGACGCCATTTTGGATGACATCACTTATAGGAACCTTCATTCGTCATTAGTCATCGGCAGAAGAGGATGCTCCGTGTCGGATGTCTTGAAGATGCAGCCGCTCCGCTCCGGATGGATGAAGATTGGGTGGGTTTTATTTTTAGGTTAGGGCTTTGGGCTGCAATAGAGCTAAATGCCCTTTTAAGGGCAATGCCCATCCAAATAATTCCTATTTAAAACTAAATTCTTACCTGTAAAATAAACCCTAAAATAGCTACAATATAACTATTAGTATTTAGTATTTAGTTTTAAATAGGAATTATTTAGTTATTAATTGTAGGTTTTATTTAGATTTATTTTAATTATATTTAAGTTAGGGGGTGTTAGGGTTAGGGTTAGACTTAGGTTTAGGGGTTAATAAATTTAGTATAGTGGCGGTGACGTTGGGGGCGGCAGATTATGGGTTAATAAATGTAGGTAGGTGGCAGCGATGTTAGGGGTGGCAGATTAGGGGTTAATAATATTTAACTAGTGTTTACGATGCGCGAGTGCGGTGGTTTAGGGGTTAATATGTTTATTTTTTTTCAGCCGGCTCTCCCCATTGATGTCTATGGGGAAATTGTGCACAAGCACGTACAACCAGCTCACCGCTGATTTAAGCAGCGCTGGTATTGGAGTGCGGTATGGAGCTCAATTTTGCTCTACGTTCACTTTTTGCCTTTAAACGCCGAGTTTATAAAAACCTGTAATACCAGCGCTGTAGGTAAGTGAGCGGTGACAATAACGTGCAAGTTAGCACCGCACCCCTCTTACCGCAAAACTCGTAATCTGGCTGAATGTTTTTCTAAAATAGCCAAAAATGGCAACAAAGAAAACACTATTTACAATTCAAAACATAAGTGAGCATTTACAGTAAAAAAAAATTAGCACACAGGAAACAAGTCTATGAGTCACTATTTTCTAAATGCTGCAATCAGACATGTTGTGCTTTTTACATTCAGCATAAATTCAATTATCAATAAAACAAAAAAATGTGACCATTGAAAATAATAGTTTAAAATTATTTGATAAGATTTCCTCTTGTACTTTATGCAGAAAACAACTAAGATTAAAACTATACAACACAATGGCCTCCATTTATTATTCTGCGGAAGGAGAGCGTCCTCCAATAAGGGAATCTGCTGTGATCGCCAGTAGCGGGCAGCATCATGCTACTCGCAATTATCACTGCACAGGCGACTGCTTTTGCAAAGCCAACACCTGCTTCCCATGGTGACCACTGCTTCTGAAGTATCAACTGCACGCTCGCTCATGCAAGCCTGCACCTAAGTAGCTCCAAAGCTGCATCCATCCTATAGATTCAAGAAACCTTAAGTGATATGTAATGTTGAAAACAACTCTTTTAAAGATATTAGATTACAATGTAGCATTCTGAAGTGGTATAGAACGTTTTTTCTAGGATATCTGGTCAGTCATGTTATATTGAAGCCAAATAAAAACATTTTAAGGGAGATAAACCCAACATTTTTATTTTGTGATTCAGATAGAGCATACACTTTTAAACAACTTTCCAGTTTACTTTTATTAGCTAATATACTTTATTCATATGATATCCTTTGTTGAAAAGCACAATAGTTTTAGAAGCAGCAAAGCACTACTGGGAGCTAGCTGCTGATTAGTGACTGCATATGTATGCCTCTTGTCATTGGCTCTCCTGATGTGCTCAGCTAGCTAACAAACGATACCAAGAGAATGAAGCAAATGGGTTAATAGAAGTAAACTTGAAATGTGTTTAAAATTGTATGCTGTATCTGAATCATGAAAGAAAATGTTGCTGCCTCATGTCCCTTTAACTGAGTATATTGATAGCCCCATTAAAATCAACATGTATTTGCCATTGAAAAACACTTGCCTAGATTACGAGTTTTGCGTTAGAGGCTATGCGGTGCTAACGAGCAGTTTTCCCTCACCACTCACTTACATACAGCGCTGGCATTACGAGTTTTCAGAAACCCGTTGTTAAAAGACAAAAAGTGAGCGTTGACCAAAATTTTGCTCCAAATCTGACTCCAAAACCAGCGCTGCTTAAGTCAGCGGTGAGCTGGTGTAACGTGCTCATGCACGATTTCCCCATAGGTATCAACGGGGAGAGCCAGCTGAAAAAAAGTCTAACACCTGCAAAAAAGCAGCGTAAAACTCCTTAACGCAGCCCCATTGATTCCTATGGGGAAATAAAAATTACGTTTACACCTAACACCCTAACATGAACCCTGAGTCTAAACATCCCTAATTTCACACTTATTAACCCCTAATCTGCTGCCCCTGACATCGCCGACACCTACATTATATTATTAACCCCTAATCTGCCGCTCTGGATACCGCCGCCACCTACATTATACTTATGAACCCCTAATCTGCTGCCCCCAACATGCCGCCACCTACATTATATTTATTAACCCCTAATTTGCCACCCCCAATGTCACCGCCACCTACCTATACTTATTAATCCCTAATCTGCTGCCCCCAACGTCGCCGCCACTATATTAAAGTTATTAACCCCTAAACCTAACACCCATTAACTAAATACTTACCTGTAAAATAAATCCTAAGCTAGCTACAATATAACTAATAGTTACATTGTAGCTATCTTAGGGTTTATTTTGATTTTACAGGCAAGTTTGTATTTATTTTAACTAGGTAGAATAGTTATTAAATAGTTATTAACTATTTAATAACTACCTAGCTAAAATAAATACAAAAATACCTGTAAAATAAAACCTAACCTAAGTTACAATTACACCTAACACTACACTACAATTAAATAAATTAACTTAATTAAATACAATTAAATAAATTACATACAGTTAGCTAAATTAAATTAAATTAGCTAAAGTACAAAAAAACCCCACTAAATTACAGAAAATAATAAACAAATTACAGATATGTAAACTAATTACACCTAATATAATAGCCCTATTAAAATAAAATAGCCCCCCCAAAATAAAAAAAAAAACCCTAGCCTAAACTAAACTACAAATAGCCCTTAAAAGGGCCTTTTGCATGGCATTGCCCCAAAGTAATCAGCTCTTTTACCTGTAAAAAAAATACAAATAACCCCCCAACAGTAAAACCCACCACCCACACAACCAACCCCCAAATAAAACCCTAACTAAAAAAACCTAAGCTCCCCTTTGCCCTGAAAAGGGCATTTGGATGGGCATTGCCCTTAAAACGGCAGTTAGCTCTTTTGCCGCCCAAAGTCCCTAACCTAAAAATAAAACCCACCCAATACACCCTTAAAAAAACCTAACACTAACCCCCTGAAGATCGACTTACTTGGAGACGTCTTCATCCAAGCCGGGCAAAGTGGTCCTCCAGACGGGCAGAAGTCTTCATCCAAGCCGGGCAGAAGTGGTCCTCCAAGCGGGCCGAAGTCTTCATCCAAACGGCATCTTCTATCTTCCATCTGGCGCGAAGCGGGTCCATCTTCAAGACATCCGACGCGGAGCATCCTCTTCTGGCAATGACTAACACAGAATGAAGGTACCTTTAAGTGACGTCATCCAAGATGGCGTCCCTTAGATTCGGATTGGCTGATAGAATTTTATCAGCCAATCGAATTAAGGTAGAAAAAATCCTATTGGCTGATGTAATCAGCCAATAGGATTGAGCTCGCATTCTATTGGCTGATTGGATCATCCAATAGGATTAAACTTCAATATTATTGGCTGATTGCATCAGCCAATAGGATTTTTTCTACCTTAATTCCGATTGGCTGATAGAATTCTATCAGCCAATCGGAATCTAAGGGACGCCATCTTGGATGACATCACTTAAAGGTACCTTCATTTTGTTTTAGTCGTCGGATGAAGAGGATGCTCTGCGTTGGATGTCCTGAAGATGGACCCGCTCCGCGCCAGATGGATGAAGATAGAAGATGCCGTCTGGATGAAGACTTCTGCCCATCTGGAGGACCACTTCACCTGGCTTGGATGAAGACTTCTCCCGGTAAGTCGATCTTCAGGGGGTTAGTGTTATGTTTTTTTAAGGGTGTATTGGGTGGGTTTTATTTTTAGGTTAGGGACCTTGGGCGGCAAAACAGCTAACTGCCCTTTTAAGGGCAATGCCCATCCAAATGCCCTTTTCAGGGCAATGGGGAGCTTAGGTTTTTTTAGTTATGGTTTTATTTGGGGGTTGGTTGTGTGGGTGGTGGGTTTTACTGTTGGGGGGTTGTTTGTATTTTTTTTTTACAGGTAAAAGAGCTGATTACTTTGGGGCAATGCCCCGCAAAAGGCTCTTTTAAGGGCTATTGGTAGTTTAGTTTAGGATAGGGTTTTTTTTATTTTGGGGTTGCTTTTTTATTTTAATAGGGCTATTATATTAGGTGTAATTAGTTTAAATTTCTGTAATTTGTTTATTATTTTCTGTAATTTAGTGTTTGTTTGTTTTTGTACTTTAGCTAATTTAAATTAATTTAGCTAATTGTATGTAATTTATTTAATTGTACTTAATTTAGTTAATTGTTTTAATTATAGTGTAGTGTTAGGTGTAATTGTAACTTAGGTTAGTTTTTATTTTACAGGTACTTTTTTATTTATTTTAGCTAGGTAGTTATTGAATAGTTAATAACTATTTAATAACTATTCTACCTAGTTAAAATAAATACAAACTTGCCTGTAAAATAAAAATAAAACCTAAGCTAGCTACAATGTAACTATTAGTTATATTGTAGCTAGCTTAGGGTTTATTTTACAGGTAAGTATTTAGTTTTAAATAGGAATTATTTAGTTAATGATAGGAATTTTTAGTTAGATTTCTTTTAAATTTACGGGTTAATAACTTTAATATTGTGGCGGCGATGTTGGGGCGGCAGATTAGGGGTAACTAAATGTAGGTAGGTGGCGGCGATGTTAGGGACAGCAGATTAGGGGTTAATATTATTTAACTAGTTTTTGCGAGGCGGGAGTGCTGCGGTTTAGGGGTTAATATATTTATTATAGTGGCGGTGATGTCCGGTTCGGAAGATTAGAGGTTACATTTTTTCTTTTAGTGTTTGCGATGTGGGAGGGCCTCGGTTTAGGGGTTAATAGGTAGTTTATGGGTGTTTGTGTACTTTTTAGCACTTTAGTTAAGAGTTTTATGCTATATGCTACGGCTTTGTAGTGTAAAACTCTTAACTACTGACTTTAAAATGCGGTACCAGTCTTGACAGGAGAGGGTCTACCGCTCACTTTTTGGCAGACTCGTAATACCGGCGCTAAGCAAGTCCCATTGAAAAAAGAGGATACGCAATTTACGTAAGTGGATTTGCGGTATTGCCTGGCCAAAAAGTGAGCGGTACACCTGTACCTGCAAAACTCGTAATACCAGCGGGCGTTAAAAAGCAGTGTTAGGACCTGCTAACGCTGCTTTTTAAGCTTACCGCAAAACTCGTAATCTAGGTGACTGTTTGTAGCTTGAGGAGCTGCAGTTTGAAAACTATAAGAGGAAAGTGTTTCACAGGTTTGTAAAAGATTTTTGTTTTTGTTGAAGGGATTTTCACTGTAAGATGTATGCAGTCAATGCTAATGTAAAACATGACTGCTCATAGATTTAATATTAATAGTAACGGCATATTGCTTTTAAGTTTAGATTTTTTCATTTAACAAATAATATAAATGTATGACATGTGACATTAATAATTGCATCTCTTTTTGCTTCATTTTAAAAATAACGTCTTGTAAACATCTACAACACAACACAATAGTAAATATTGAGACTGAGTACTAATGAGAGTTAGACCTTTCTTGAACTTAATCCTGTTTGTGTATTTAAAGGGACATAAAACAGGTTGAGATCTGTGCATATCCTAAAAGGGCTAATTAATTAAAAATAGTTTGCATAAAAAAAATGTTTAAAAATTGCTGGCAAGTATTTTAAAATAATTTTCAAAAGTAAGCAAAATGAATTTACGTAGCTAAGCTGCCTGGAGCAGCCAAGTCCACCCACCCTTATCAGTGTTTAGACACAGGCATTGTATTTCAACTGAGTTCACAGCTTCTAGGCATGCTCCAGCAGATAATCCCTATGCATTTTTGCATTTTACCAAAACAACAATAGATATAGATACAGCCATAGAAGGAAATGTGTGTGGGGGAGTTAGAGCTTTACAATTCAGAAACTAAAAAAGACAGGGTTAATGGCGAGGCACTGCAGTATACATTTGCAGGTAAAGTAATAAAAGTACATATTATTATATTTTGTCTCTATCCCAACTTATTTTATGCCCCTTTAAATCCTAATGCCCCCCCACACTTAAAGAGACATAAAACCCAAAATGTTTTTTATGATTTAGATAAAGCATGCAATTTCAAAGAACATTCTAATTAACTTCTATTAACACATATTCTCTTGCTATCTTTTGTTGATGGAGGAGTACTGCGAGCTAGCTAAAAGCCAATAGCAAGAGGCATATATATATATATGCAGTCCACCAGTTAGCAGCTTCTGAACCTACCTAGGTATACTTTTCAACAAAGTATACAAAGTGAACAAAACTAATTAGATCAAGGAAACATTGAAAAGTTATTTACAATTGCATGCTGCATCTAAATAATGAAAGAACAAATTTAGGTTTAATGTCCCTTTAACTCTCTTCTTGTTCTGCATAGGAGACAGTTCATGTTACAGAAAAGAACAAATTGGCACATTTAGGTCTGTTGAAACTTTTGAGAATTGAGTGTGCCAGAAGAATAATTGGAGTGTCCATGACATTAGAATTTGCATATCTTTCTAAATGATTGCAATAGATAAAATATAATTAGGGTAGGAGAGTTTTATAAGTATAATAAATATAAGATCGCTAGCTGCTGCTGGTAATCATGAGGATGAGCTGATTTATTTTGTAAACTAGATTGGTATAACCTTGTCCTACAGATCTGCATTCTAGGTGTCGCATATGCAGCTATCTATTCACGTCTGATTAGCATGCAGGTCACCAAGACTCAATCTATTATGCATAGGACTGTTTAACGGAGAGTGTGAGATGCAGTTCAGCATATAGAGCTGCATTGCAGGTACTGTAGATAATAAGAAATCTCATTTAGAAAAAAGTCATCTTCAGATCTCCTACAGACAGTTTAGTGATCCAATTTACCACAAGTCAGACCCTCTAAAGTGGTTCTCAATCAGATATTTGTGCTGATCCGTAGCTTTCCCCAAAATATCTGCAGGTTATGATCGTAATCTGTAAACCTCTTAAAGTAACAATTAAAAGTGTAATCTATTTACTTGACAGTATTTCTCAACCCCCCCCCCCTCCTCCATTCAGATGTTAAATATAAATAGTTTTTGCGGTGTATTTTGTTATTGTTAAAGGGACAGTATACACTCATTTTCATATAACTGCATGTAATAGACACTACTATAAAGAATAAGATGCATAGATACTGATATAAAAATCCAGAATAAAACGGTTTAAAAACTTACTTAGAAGCTCTCAGTTTAGCTCTGTTGAAAAGGTAGTTGGAAAGCCCACTGCAAGTGGCAAATAAGACACTCCCCCCTCCCTTTTCTTTTGCATATGAAAAGACCCCTTACACAAACAGGAGCAAGCTGGAGTAGGTAGCTGACGGTATTCTCATAAAGCTTTAGGGCTTGGTTAGAAGTCTGAAAATCAGAGCAATATTATTTAAAAATAAGCAAAACTATGAAAAAAAAATTAAAAAAACTTTATGGGCTATATAAATAGATCATCTACAAAACATTTATGCAAAGAAAAAATGAGTGTTTAATGTCCCTTTAATGTTCCTTCCTTTTTCCTGTGTAATTGTAACTTACAATTATTTTTTAATTTAATTTATGCTCAACATAATATTATATATTTTCAAAATAACATCTATTTAAAAAGATTATTTACATGTTTTATTTTAAGAAAATATAAACGTATTTTTTTTTATTATTTTGTGCACCTTTGTTTTAATTACACATTTTTTTTATTTGAAATATATATTTTTGTATTGTCTTATATAATATACACGGGTATGACACATACTGTATCATATATTTTGCATCTATTATATAAATGGGCCATTAGTTAAGATGCCCAAATAAATAATTCCAGGAAAATCAGGTTTACGTACACATGGATTTAGTAAACATAGGAGAAAATACTTGAAACCAGTGACTCTCAGTTTTTTCATGTTGAAGTGTTTCATAGGGTGTTCGACACAACTGCAATTAAACATACAGCTGCAAAGCAAAAGATGGAATCAAATTAATTCAGTATTGGTGATAACTTTCTAGTGTGTTACAATGCAGGGGTTTGTTTGTTTTATCAACAATAATATCAGTTTAGGATGCATGCAATTAAAAATATACAGTATGACATACATTTGGGTGATGTCCAAACACTTATAAACATTCCTTAGAGACCAAAAAGCACATTCTTTAATCTGCAATTGAATTCCTTCAGTCCGAACTCCTACAAGTTTGGAACTTGCATGCCCTGCTGCGTCAGGTGAGAGTAAAAGGAGCGCATATGAATTGGATCACTGCTGAACTCATTCAAATGTACCAGTTTCGGGATTCATTGTGGTCAAAATTCAAACATACTAGCTCTATGAACGATCACTGTGTCTATAGAAAATGGCAAAATATATGCTCTAAACAAACAAAATTGGCAAAGGCCCAATATTTCTGTGAAAATCTGAACAATAACATATCAAACCCTAGAAAGTTTTGTAAAGTCATAAATAACTTACACACTCCCCCAATCCACCCCCAACCCTCCACTGTCAAAGTTGACAACCAAACCCTGCAACTTCCTTTAGTAGTAGCAAATGCCTTTAACAATTTTTTTGTCAGATGCTCCACCACCCTGATTGACAAACTAATAAATGACACACATCCTGAAACTACAAATGTGGATCAGGCCCCACTAAATCTACAAAGACCCAATATAGAAAAGTTCAATTTTAGACCTGTACACATCAATGTCGTTAAGAAACACCTTAATAAACTACAAATGAAAAAACAGTCTGGACCTGATCAAATCCCAGCAATGCTGTTGAAAATTGCTAAACCTGTCACAACCCTAATTAACGAATCCTTGGTGGCTGGATACATACCCAAACTTTGGAAGACTGCAAGAGTAGTGCCTATCCATAAAAGTGGTGAGTTAACCTTGGTTAATAACTATCGCCCAATATCATTGCTCCCAGTATTGTCAAAAATCTTAGAAAAGTGCATCCATACGCAACTATGTGAGTATTACCAACAATCTAACTATATGGCCCCTGTTTAATCGGGTTTTCGCCCCGAATCACTCCACTACAACTGCCCTCTTAAAAGTTTGCAACGACATCCAAACTGGCATGGAACAAGGAGACCTAACTGGAGCTATTTTCCTTGATTTTGCAAAGGCCTTTGACACAGTAGACCACGACATACTACTGCTCAAACTAAAAAACACAGGTATTGGTGATTGTCCGCTAAACTGGTTTCGATCATATGTATCGGATCGATCGCAGTATGTCTCCATTTCTGACAGCAACTCCATCCCTCTCCCGGTCACGTGTGGTGTTCCCCAAGGTTCCATTCTCAGCCCCCCTACTATTCACATTATTTATAAATGATCTGCCAAATGTCTGCAAATCCTCAACTGTACACATGTACGCAGATGACACGGTAATCTATGCAAACAAATCTGCCGCAGCTTGAGGCAGTGCTCCAAGACCAGTTCACAGAGGTAGAAAAGTGGATCTCAAAAAACAAACTCTTCCTAAACACTGACAAAACTGTCACAATGATCTTTGGAATGGTACCTAAATTACACAAACTACAAAATTCCCATCTACGCATTAAAACAAAATCAAATTGCACACTGACCGCAATCCAGTCTTTCAAATACCTGGGTATGAAAATAACAACATATTGTTTAGAATTACAGAGAAAAATATATTAACTTAACTTGGAATTCTGACTTAGAATAAGAATAAATAGTTTACTAAGTATTTATAAATATAAGTATGCATCAATTTCAGCTGAGTTGATCACAGCCAAAGGTGACATAAACAAATAAGCAAATCAAGTCTTTTATACCTCCGTATTCAAGACACAAATAAACATATGCTACTTTTGTGCTTACAAATCACCAACTTCCTGATGGTTAAATTAAAATTGAGGTAGGGTTATACTTAATCCCTTACAAAATGTTGATGTACTTGTAAACAGAAGTATTCAAACCTTGTGAAAAACAGAAGTTGATTATACTTTGCAGCAGCCAATTGGTTTAACATAAACTCAGCCATATTGAGCTAAGGTTAGTAATGCAAAATTATAATGGTTTAGAACATGCCATTTTTATTAGAATGTCCCTTTAAGAAGGAAAACAGCAGATTTGATTCCAGGTTTTATCCTTTTGCATGTAATGCTTTAGTAAAATATACAACTATACATTAATTTAGTAAATTAAGATACATTTAGCTTCTGTTGTTTAGTGGTTGGTTACAAGTCTCTAAAACTTTGACAACATTATTTTTATTATAAAGTTTCACACTAGAAGCATAGCTGAATATGTAAAAAGACAACTAATGCGTGAAATATCTGTCATTTTTATATTCAAGGGACCCAGTAATGCAAAATGTAAAGGAATAGAAAACAAGAACATAAATATTACTACTTGGTATTGCTCTCTCAGCTTCAGAGCTAAATGAATAATTGGCTTTCTTTGCACAATTCCTTAAGCAAGCTGAGAGAAAGTTTTTAAATCAAATTATGCCCAGAAGCCATACAATGCCAGTGCTTTTACTTGAGAAAAAAAACACATTTTGAATTCATCACATTTAGCTCTTTCTTTTATCATCACTGAAAACAGTTTCTTGGTTACACATATATACTTTAAAAATTAAACATTTACTTTTTTATGTAATTTACAACTATTCTGTGAATTTGCAATTAGCAATACACCTCGGATTAGAATGTACTGAAAGAATTGGGCTTTGTACAGCATTAACATTAATTTCATAACAACCTAGTTTAATTAACTTATTTTAATTCTATTTTTCTATATTTCTCTATATTTTTTTTCCATATTTTGAATTAATCAAAACTCAATATCCTCCACAATATATACATATTTTATATAGTCTATTGTAACCTATTTAATATTTCCTTTCATTCTATTGGCTGATTTGAATTTGGAGATTCAAATCAGCCAATAAGAATGCAAGTGTACCCCTATATAAAAGTGGTACCTCGCATTCACTATTCAGTGTGCGGCTGGAGTACACATGAAGAGGACCTCCGTATTGAAGGTCTAAAGAGGAGGACCGACGTTGCCGCTGCCATCGCCGCCGCAACCGGGATGAAGTTCGAAGTTGTACCGCCGCCGGGATGAAGATGGTGCGCCGCGAAACTGCCTTTTACTAATGGAAAATCAGAAAAGGAGATTCACAAGAAAGAGCAGATAATTAGGAAGCTCTTCTAGCAGAAGGGATGGCCAAAAGGAACAACACTTTCCAAGAAAGTAGTTTAATGTCCAAAGAATGCATAGGCTCAAATGGAGTGGCCTATAAAGCCTTCAAAACCAAATTAAGACTCCAAGGAGGAGAGATTGATTTAGTGACAGGCTTGATATGGACCAAAGCCTGTACAAAAACACAATTTATGCTTACCTGATAAATTTATTTCTCTTGTGGTGTATCCAGTCCACGGATCATCCATTACTTGTGGGATATTCTCATTCCCAACAGGAAGTTGCAAGAGGACACCCACAGCAGAGCTGTTATATAGCTCCTCCCCTAACTGCCATATCCAGTCATTCGACCGAAAACAAGCCGAGAAAGGAGAAACCATAGGGTGCAGTGGTGACTGTAGTTTAAATTTAAAAATTACCTGCCTTAAAATGACAGGGCGGGCTGTGGACTGGATACACCACAAGAAAAATAAATTTATCAGGTAAGCATAAATTGTGTTTTCTCTTGTAAGGTGTATCCAGTCCACGGATCATCCATTACTTGTGGGATACCAATACCAAAGCTAAAGTACACGGATGAAGGGAGGGACAAGGCAGGTACTTAAATGGAAGGTACCACTGCCTGTAAAACCTTTCTCCCAAAAATAGCCTCCGAAGAAGCAAAAGTATCAAATTTGTAGAATTTTGAAATGGTATGAAGCGAAGACCAAGTCTCCGCCTTGTAAATCTGTTCAACAGAAGCCTCATTTTTAAAGGCCCAAGTGGAAGCCACAGCTCTAGTAGAATGAGCTGTAATCCTTTCAGGAGGCTGCTGTCCAGCAGTCTCATAGGCTAAGCGGATTATGCTTCTTAGCCAAAAAGAAAGAGAGGTTGCGGAAGCCTTTTGACCTCTCCTCTGACCAGAGTAGACCACAAACAAAGCAGATGTTTGACGAAAATCTTTAGTAGCTTGTAAGTAAAACTTTAAAGCACGAACCACGTCCAGATTGTGTAATAGACGTTCCTTCTTTGAAGAAGGATTAGGACACAAGGATGGAACAACAATCTCTTGATTGATATTCTTGTTAGATACCACCTTAGGCCAAGGTGGAAAGGATGACATGTCCACTAGATCTGCATACCAGGTCCTGCATGGCCACGCAGGCGATATCAAAATCACTGATGCTCTCTCCTGCTTGATCTTGGCAATCAGTCGAGGGAGCAGAGGAAACGGTGGAAACACATAAGCCAGGTTGAAAAACCAGGGCGCTGCTAGAGCATCTATCAGCGTCGCCTTGGGATCCCTGGACCTGGATCCGTAACAAGGAAGCTTGGCATTCTGGCGAGACGCCATGAGATCCAGTTCTGGTTTGCCCCAACGATGAATCAATTGTGCAAACACCTCCGGATGGAGTTCCCACTCCCCCGGATGAAAAGTCTGACGACTTAGAAAATCCGCCTCCCAGTTCTCTACACCTGGGAAATGGATAGCTGATAGATGGCAAGAGTAAATCTCTGCCCAGCGAATTATCTTTGAGACTTCTAACATCGCTAGGGAACTCCTTGTTCCCCCTTGATGGTTGATGTAAGCCACAGTCGTGATGTTGTCCGACTGAAATCTGATGAACCTCATAGTCGCTAGCTGAGGCCAAGCCTGAAGAGCATTGAATATCGCTCTCAGTTCCAGAATATTTATTGTAAGGAGAGTCTCCTCCTGAGTCCACGATCCCTGAGCCTTCAGGGAGTTCCAGACTGCACCCCAACCTAGAAGGCTGGCATCTGTTGTTACAATTGTCCAATCTGGCCTGCGAAAGGTCATACCTTTGGACAGATGGACCCGAGATAGCCACCAGAGAAGAGAATCCCTGGTCTCTTGATCCAGATTTAGTAGAGGGGACAAATCTGTGTAATCCCCATTCCACTGACTGAGCATGCATAGTTGCAGCGGTCTGAGATGTAAGCGTGCAAACGGCACTATGTCCATTGCCGCTACCATTAAGCCGATTACTTCCATACACTGAGCAACCGAAGGGCGCGGAATGGAATGAAGAACACGGCAGGAATTTAGAAGCTTTGATAACCTGGACTCCGTCAGGTAAATTTTCATTTTTACAGAATCTATCAGAGTCCCTAGGAAGGAAACTATTGTGAGTGGGGATAGAGAACTCTTTTCCTCATTCACTTTCCACCCATGCAACCTCAGAAATGCCAGTACTACGTCCGTATGAGAGTTGGCAATTTGGAAGTTTGATGCCTGTATCAGGATGTCATCTAAATAAGGGGCCACTGCTATGCCCCGTGGCCTTAGGACCGCCAGAAGCAACCCTAGAACCTTCATAAAGATTCTTGGGGCTGTAGCTAATCCAAAGGGAAGAGCTACAAACTGGTAATGCCTGTCTAGAAAAGCAAACCTGAGAAACCGATGATGATCTTTGTGTATCGGAATGTGAAAATAAGCATCCTTTAGATCCACTGTAGTCATATATTGACCCTCCTGGATCATAGGTAGTAATAATTTCTGTAAACCTTTTAGGTATTGGAAAAACATCAGTACACACCGGCACTGCATAGTATTTATCCAGTCTACACAATTTCTCTGGCACTGCAATTGTACCACAGTCATTCAGAGCAGCTAAAACCTCCCTGAGCAATACGCAGAGGTGTTCAAGCTTAAATTTAAATGTAGAAATATCAGAATCAGGTATCTTTCCTGAGTCAGAAACATCACCCACAGACTGAAGCTCTCCTTCCTCAGCTTCTGCATATTGTGAGGCAGTATCAGACATGGTTCTTAAAGCGTCAGTATGCTCTGCATTTCGTCTAACCCCAGAGCTATCTCGCTTACCTCTAAATTCAGGTAGTCTGGCTGATACCGCTGACAGTGTATTATCCATGACTGCCGCCATGTCTTGTAAAGTAATCGCTATGGGCGCCCTAGATGTACTTGGCGCCATTTGAGCGTGAGTCCCTTGAGCGGGAGTCAAAGGATCTGACACGTGGGGAGAGTTAGTCGGCATAACTTCCCCCTCGTCAGATTCCTCTGGTGATAAATTTTTTAAAGACAGAATATGATCTTTATTGCTTAAAGTGAAATCAGTACATTTGGTACACATTCTAAGAGGGGGTTCCACCATGGCTTTTAAAGATAATGAACAAGGAGTTTCCTCTATGTCAGACATGTTTGTACAGACTAGCAATGAGACTAGCAAGCTTGGAAAACACTTTAAATCAAGTTAACTAGCAAATATAAAAAACGGTACTGTGCCTTTAAGAGAATTTTGTCAAAATTTTAAAAACAGTGAAAAAAGGCAGTAAATAAAACGAAATTTTTACAGTGTATGTAATAAGCTAACAGAGCATTGCACCCACTTGCAAATGGATGATTAACCCCTTAGTTCAAAAAACGGATCAAAAAAACGATATAGACGTTTTTTAACAGTCACAACAAACTGCCACAGCTCTGCTGTGGCCCCACCTTCCCCAATAAACGAATTTGAGCCCTTTAGAGATGTCCTATACCATTCAGGGGACTTCTGAGGAAAGCTGGATGTCTCAGTCTGTAATTTTAACTGTGCAAAAAATAGGCCCCTCCCACTCATACTACAACAGTGGAAAGCCTCAGGAAACTGTTTCTAGGCAAAAATAAAGCTAGCCATGTGGAAAAAATTAGGCCCCAATAAAGTTTTATCACCAAAGCATATATAAAAACGATTAACCATGCCAGCAAAGGTTTTATATTGCATTTTTATAAGGGTATTACCCCTCAGAGTAAGCATGATACCAGTCGCTATTAAATCACTGTATTCAGGCTTAACTTACATTAATCCGGTATCAGCAGCATTTTCTAGCATTTCCAATTCTAGAAAAAATTGTAACTGCACATACCTCATAGTAGAGTAAACTGCATGCCATTCTCCCGCTGAAGTTACCTCTCACCTCAGACATATGTGAGAACAGCAATGGATCTTAGTTACAACCTGCTAAGATCATAGAAAACTCAGGCAGATTCTTCTTCTATTTACTGCCTGGGATAAAATAGTACAACTCCGGTACCATTTAAAAATAACAAACTTTTGATTGAAGAAAAAAAAAAAAAACTATATTTTAACACTCTCTCTTACTACCTCCATGCTTGTTGAGAGTTGCAAGAGACTGGATATGGCAGTTAGGGGAGGAGCTATATAACAGCTCTGCTGTGGGTGTCCTCTTGCAACTTCCTGTTGGGAATGAGAATATCCCACAAGTAATGGATGATTCGTGGACTGGATACACCTTACAAGAGAAACAGTGAATATCAGGAAGCTTAGCAATCTTTCTGTGAAATAAGACAGAAAGAGCAGAGATTTGTCCCTTCAAGGAACTTGCAGACAAACCCTTATCCAAACCCCCCTGAAGACACTGTAGTGTAAAATTCTAGGAATTCTAAAAGAATGCCAGGAGAATTTATGAGAAGAACACCATGAAATATAAGTCTTCCAAACTCGATAATAAATCTTCCTAGAAACAGATTTACGAGCCTGTAACATAGTATTAATCACTGAGTCCGAGAAACCTCTGTGACTAAGCACTAGGCGTTCAATTTCCATACATTCAAATTTAATGATTTGAGATCCTGATGGAAAAACGGACCTTGAGACAGAAGGTCTGGCCTTAATGGAAGTGTCCAAGGTTGGCAACTGGACATCCGAACAAGATCCGCATACCAACACCTGTGAGGCCATGCTGGAGCTACCAGCAACACAAACAATTGTTCCATGATGATCTTGGAAATCACTCTTGGAAGAAGAACCAGAGGCTGGAAGATATAAGCAGGTTGGTAACACCAAGGAACTGCTAACGCATCCACTGCTTCCGCCTAAGGATCCCTGGACCTGGACAGGTACCTGGGTAGTTTCTTGTTTAGACGAGAAGCCATCAGATCTATTTCTGGAAGACCCCACATCTGAAAAAGAGAAAACACATCTGGATGGATCGACCACTCCCCCGGATGTAAAGTCTGACAGCTGAGATTATCCGCTTCCCAATTGTCTATACCTGGAATATGAACTGCAGAAATTAGAGCTGAATTCCACCCAAGCAAGTATCTGAGATACTTCTTTCATAGCTTGGGGGACTGTGAGTCCCACCCTTATGATTGACATATGCCACAGTTGTGATATTTTCTGTCTGAAAACAAATGAACGGTTCTCTCTTCAACAGAGGCCAAACCTGAAGAGCCCTGAAAATAGCACAGAGTTCTAAAATATTGATTGGTAACCTCGCCTCTTGAGGTTTCCAAACCCCTTGTGCTGTCAGAGATCCCCAGACAGCTCCCCAACCTGAAAGACTTGCATCTGTTGTGATCACAGTCCAGGTTGGACGAACAAAAGAGGCCCCTTGAACCATACAATGGTGATCTAACCACCAAGTCAGAGAGAGACGAACATTGGGATTTAAGGATATTAATTGTGATATCTTTGTATAATCCCTGCACCATTGGTACAGCTACAAAGCTGGAGAGGTCTCATATAAAAATGAGCAAAGGGGATTGCAACCAATGCTGCAGTCATGAGACCTAAAACTTCCATGCACATAGCTACTGAAGTGAATGATCGAGACTGAATGTTTCGACAGGCTGAAACCAATTTCATTTGTCTCTTGTTTGTTAGAGACAGAGTCATAAACACTGAATCTATCTGGAAACCTAAAAAGGTGACCCTTGTCTGAGGAATCAAGGAACTTTTTGGTAAATTGATCCTCCAACCATGTCTTTGAAGAAACAACACTAGTTGATTTGTTTGATATTCTGCAGAATGTAAAGACTGAGCTAGTACCAAGATATCATCCAAATAAGGAAACACCACAATACCCCATTCTCTGATTACAGAGAGTAGGGCACCGAGAACCTTTGAAAAAATGATTGGAGCTGTCGCTAAGCCAAATGGAAGAGTGACAAATTGGTAATGCTTGTCTAGAAAAGAGAATCTAAGAAACTGATAATGATCTGGATGAATCGGAATATGAAGATATGCATCCTGTAAATCTATTGTGGACATAAAATGCTCTTGCTGAACAAAAGGCAGGATATTCCTTATAGTCACCATTTTGAAAGTTGGCACTCTTACATAACGATTCAAAATTTTCAGATCCAGAACTAGCCTGAATGAATTTTCTTTCTTTGGGACAATGAATAGATTTGAATAAAACCCCAGACCCTGTTCCTGAAACGGAATTGGTATAATTACCCCTGAAAACTCCAGGTCTGAAACACACTTTAGAAAAGCCTGAGCCTTCACTGGATTTGCTGGGATGCGTGAGAGAAAAAATCTTCTCACAGGAGATCTTACTCTGAATCCTATTTGGTACCCTTGAGAGACAAAACTCTGAATCCATTGATTTTGGACAGAATCTGCCCAAATGTTTTGGAAGAATCTTAATCTGCCCCCCACCAGCTAAACTGGAATGAGGGCCGCAACCTTCATGCAGACTTGGGGGCTGGCTTTGGTTTCTTAAATAGTGTGGATATATTCCAACTTGAAGAAGGTTTCCAATTGGAACCAGATTCTTTGGGGGAAGGATTAGGTTTCTGTTCCTTATTTTGTCAAAAGGAACAAAAACGGTTAGAAGCTTTAGATTTACCCTTAGGTCTTTTATCCTGAGGCAAAAAAATTCCCTTCCCCCCAGTGACAGTTGAAATAATTGAATCCAACTGAGAACCAAATAACTTATTACCTTGGAAAGAAAGAGATTGTAACCTAGACTTAGATATCATGTCAGCATTCCAATATTTGAGCCACAAAGCTCTTCTAGCTAAAATAGCTAAAGACATAGATTTAACATCAATTTTGATGATATCAAAAATGGCATCACAGATAAAATGATTAGCATGTTGAAGCAAGCGAACAATTCTAGACAAATCAGAATCCATTTCCTGTTGCGCTAGTCTTTCCAACCAAAAAGTTGATGCAGCTGCAACATCAGCCATAGAAATGGCAGGCCTGAGAAGATAGCCAGAATATAAATAAGCTTTCCTTAGATAAGATTCAAGTTTCCTATCTAAAGGGTCTTTAAAAGAAGTACTATCTTCCATAGGAATAGTAGTACGTTTAGCAAGAGTAGAAATAGCCCCATCAACTTTGGGGATCTTTTCTCAAAACTCTAATCTGACTGCTGGCAAAGGATATGATTTTTTAAACCTTGAAGAAGGAATAAAAGAAATACCAGGCCTATTTCATTCCTTAGAAATCATATCAGAAATAGCATCAGGAACTGGAAAAAACCTCTGGAGTAACCACAGGAGGTTTATAAACAGAATTTAAATGTTTACTAGTTTTAATATCTAGTTTCCTCAATATGCAATGTAATCAACACCTCTTTTAACAAGGAACAAATATACTCCATTTTAAATAAATAAGTAGATTTGTCAGTGTCAATATCTGAGGAAGGATCTTTTGAATCAGATAGATCCTCATCAGAGGAGGACAATTCAGTATGTTGTCAGTCATTTGAAATTTCATCAACTTTATGAGAAGTTTTAAAAGAACTTTTATGTTTATTAGAAGGCAGGATGGCAGACAAAGCCTTCTGAATCGCATCAGCAATAAAATCTTTTATATTCACAGGTATATCATGTACATTAGATGTTGAAGGAACAACATGCATTGTACTATTACTGATGGACACATTCTCTGCATGTAAAAGCTTATCATTACAACTATTACATACCACCGCTGTAGATATAATCTCCTCAAATTTACAACAAATGCACTTAGTTTTGGTAGAACTGACATCAGGCAGCAGGGTTCCAACAGTGATTTCTAAGACAGGATCACATTGAGACATCTTGCAAATGTAAGAGAAAAAACAACATATAAAGCAAAATTATCAAATTTCCTTATATGGCAGTTTCAGGAATGGGAACAAAATGCAAACAGCATAGGCCTCTGACATAGAAAAATGGCAAGAGGCATATAGGAATGGGGCTTTTAAATAATTAAATTATTTGGCGGCAAGTATGACACACAACGCAACTGAAATTTGTTTTGCGCAAACAACATCCGGAAATGACTAATTTGCGTCATCAGACGTACCTTCATGCCTAAACAATTCTCGCGCCAAGAATGACGCAATAAACTTTAGCATTTTGTGCCCTCGCAAGCCTAATTTTGCACGCAAAATTTAATGAAAAAAACAGTCAATTTGAAAAAACTAAACCCCAAGTAAGAAAAACATTTCCTAAATATGTTTTTCCCAAATATGAAACTGATAGTCTGCAAAAGGAAATATACATAAACCTGACTCATGGCAAATATAAGTACAATACATGTATTTAGAACTTTAAATTAATGCATAAAGTGCCAAACCATAGCTGAGAGTGTTTTAAGTAATGAAAACATACTTACCGAAAGACACCCATCCACATATAGCAGATAGCCAAACCAGTACTGAAACGGTTATCAGTAGAGATAATGGAATATGAGAGTACATCGTCAATCTGAATAAGGGAGGTAACCTATGAAATAGATCTCCCGTGAGGAAAATCATTGTATTCAATAGGTGATACTGCCTTCACATCCCTCTGACATTCATTGTATTCTGAGAGGAACCAGGCTTCAAAATGCTGAGAAGCGCACATCAACGTAGAAACAAACTTAGCACAAACTTACTTCACCACCTCCATAGGAGGTAACGTTTGTAAAACTGAATTGTGGGTGTAGTGAGGGGTGTATTTATAGGCATTTTGATGTTTGGGAAACTTTGCCCCTCCTGGTAGGATTGTATATCCCATTAGCTCATGGACTCTTGCTAATTACATGAAAGAAAGCTGAATGCCCTTTTAAAGGCAATGCCCATTCAAATGCCATTTTTGGGCAATGGCTAATTTAGGATATTTTAGATATTTAGTTAGGTTTTTTTTATTTTGGCAGTTGGGTGGTTGTAATTTTAGAGGGGTTAGTGGGGGGGCTTTTCAACAAAAGAGCTGTTTGCTTTTGGACAAAGCATTACAAAAGGTCCTTTTAAGGTCTATTGGTAGTTTATTTTTAGAATTGTTTTATTTTTATTTTGGGGTTGTTTTTTTTTTAATGGGTATTAGCATAGGATTAAATATTTTATTTTTTCGATAATTATGTTTTATTTTCTGTAAGTTTAGACTTCATTATTTTCTGTAATGTTAGGTTTGTTTCTTGTAATGTTCGGATTTTTTATTTTTGGTAATGTTATTTTTTTTATTTCTAGTAATGTTTGGGTTTTTATTTTTGTAATGTGTTTGTTTTTTGTTTTTAAAAAAAAAGGTAAGATTAGGTTTTATTTATTTTTACAGGTAATTTTTTTTGATAGGATTTATTTTGTAATTTTTGTGTATTTTATTTTGGGTTAGGTTAGGGGTGTTAGGTTAGGGGGTTTAAATGTTAGTTTATGACTTTGCATTGCATAGTTGCCAACAGTCCCTGGATTTTGTTGTATGTCCCTAGATTTTTTTTGTCCCTGGAAATGTCCCTGAAAATCTCTTTTGCACAACATTTGTTGTTTGCGCATATATATATATATATATATATATATATATATATATATATATATATATATACACACACACACACTTACATATATACAGATAGATAGATGATAAATAGATATAGTGTATTATTTAAATATAATTAATTCCTAATGGAATATTATTATTATTGAACGGGTTCACATATTATTTGTCTTTCGAATTTTGATGCTGTATTGTAAAAATAATCATATGCCCAGATTGTGTTCCAGAGACTGGGTAGGTGTAAGAGCTTGGTGCTGTAATCTGTATGATAAACTATGGATAAATCTAAATTATACTATAACTTTCAAATGGGTGTGTTTTGATTGCAGAACTGAGTGGGCGGAGCAGTTGAACAGTAGGTCGTCAATACTCCAGTAACCCGCTTGCTTGCTCTGCTGCAAAGTGTCCCTGGAATTTTTTTGGAAATGTTGGCAACTATGGCATTGTGGAGTCTGGTGGTTTAGGGGTTAATAGTTTTATTTAGTGTTTGAGTTGTGGGGGGGTGGCGGTTTAGGGGTAAATAGTGTCTAGGTATTTTGCGATGTGGGGGTTGATGGTTTAGGTGATTAATAGCATTATTTATTTATTGCGATGTGGGGGGATGGTGGATTAGGGGTTAATAGGCTAGGGTCTTATGGTAGGTAGGTAGGGTGGTTTGTTTTCACATTTTTTTCTCCATTGATTTCTATGGGGGAATACATGAATGCACACGTGAAAACTCAGATTAAGATTTTTGCTCTTTTCGGGTTACCCCTAATGCAAAATACTTTTTTTTTCAACTTGTAAAACCAATGGAACCCGACAAACGCAAAAAAAACAACGCTAGCGACGTTTGTATTTATGTGTTTATTCATATTGTATATATTTGTAAACATAGTGCATTCAGTTTGAGGCTCCATGCTCTTCTCTCTATTTTATAGTATATTTTAATCTGTAGTTTATTAAAATAAACACAGATATCTGGAAACCTATGCAAGATTACCCTTTGATATACACTGCACATCTACTCAATTATTTCACTATATAAAAGGGGTACCTCGCATTCACTATTCAGTGTGCGACTGGAGACCGCATGAAGAGGACCTCCGTATTGAAGGTCTGAAGAGGAGGACCGACGTCGCTGCTGCTATTGCCGCAACCACCGGGATGAAGTTAGAAGATGGACTGCTGCAGGGATGAAGATGGCGCACCGCGATGAAGATGGATGAAGATGGAGGCTGCCCATCATCATCGGTGAGTACCAACTTTGAGGATAGTGTTAGGTTTTTTTTGTTGTTGTTTTTTTTAGGTGGATTTTTTTTATAGATTAGGGAAGCTGAATGCCCTTTTAAAGGCAATGTCCATTCAAATGCCCTTTTCGGGCAATGGGAAATTTAGGATTTTTTAGTTAGGTTTTTTTATTTTGGGGGTTGGGTGGTTGTAATGTTAGAGGGGTTAGTGTTTTTTTTTTGTTTTTTTTTAAATAGCTGTTTGCTTTAGGGTAGTGCCCTACAAAAGGTCCTTTTAAGGTCTATTGGTAGTCATTTTTGGGGGGTTGTTGTTTTTAAGGGGTTAGGATAGGATTAAATATTATTTTTTTTGGATAATTACTTTTTTTTATTTTCTGTAAGTTTAGACTTCATTATTTTCTGTTAGGTTTGTTTTTTGTAATTTTCTGATTTTTTTATTTTTGGTGATGCTATTTATTTTTTTAAAGGTAAGATTAGGTTTTATTTATTTTTACAGGTAATTTTTTTATGATCGGATTTATTTTGTCATTTTTTAGTATTTTAATTGGGGTTAATTTAGGGGGTGTTAGGTTAAGGGGCAGTCTGCAGAGGCTTAGATACAAGGGAATCACAGAGGTAAAAAGTATATTAATATAACAGTGTTGTTTATGCAAAACCGGGGAATGGGTACTTAAAGGTATACAAATTCTTTTTAATCATCTCTTATGAATGTGATCTAGAAAATAGCTGGGCCCATAGACTTACATGCTAGAGGGATGCAAGGGGATGACAAAAGAAGTAGAGGAACTGAATTAATAAAAAGTTATCATACATTGAAATATACATTACTATGGGTCTCTACAAATATTACCATACTCGTTATAAAGACAGGAAGTAAACTATAATGTGAATCTCTTCTACAAAGGTTTCATAATGAATTTAATCTCCTACAAAATAAATAGATAATATAACATGTTCTTCACAAACAAGACAATTTTATTTTATTGTAAATTCATATTTCTATATATATATGTATATATATATATATATATATATATATATATTACATAAACATTATCAGATATGTATAGACATATATATTTAATAATAATAATTACATTTTTTTTCTTTGTGAAGAACATGGAAGGTAAAATATGCGTAACACACTTTGGGTTTCGTGCTTTAGGTCTAACTCATTGTCACAAGGCTAATCCTGTTACATTTCTTTCCCAAATAGGTTTTAACAGTTAATTCCTACTAAACAATGTACTTTATACTAACATTTTGACTGTGGTTAGCCTTTTCAGCTGCAGACTCAAGCCCAGATTGGCTCCCCCCAATGAAGTGGAGTTTGGCTATTTAAAAACAATTTCAGCAAACAATACTGTACTGATATGTTAGTCTATAGCAAAACAAAGGAAATTAAATTACAATTTACTGTCCTTTTAAGTCCAGGATGGGACTCAACAGGAAGGAGAAGCAAATCCAAGCATCAGACAAGAGCAGGGTCAGGTAACAGGCCAGAGGTCAGGAACACAAATAAGGAACTCAGAAACAAAGTTGTGGTCAGGCAGCAAGATTAGCAACAGGTAGTAGAACAAGTCCAAGTATCAGACAAGAGCTGGGTCAGGTAACAGGCCAGAGGTCAGGAACACAAATAAGGAACTCAGAAACAAAGTTGTGGTCAGGCAGCAAGATCAGCAACAGGTAGTAGAACAAGTCCAAGCATCAGACAAGAGCTGGGTCAGGTAACAGGCCAGAGGTCAGGAACACAAATCAGGAACTCAGAAACAAACTTGTGGTCGGGCAGCAAGATCAGCAACATGTAGTAGAACAAGATAGTTAAATAACAGGTTAAAGGTCTGGAGCACTAATCAACTCAACAGCAAAATAATGATGGCTTCTGACCTCATGATTAAATAATGCCTGAAGGCAGGACAGAGTTTTGTAACTGTATAAGACCCAGCTACAACAAATGATGCAACAAGACAAAATGAATGTCACAAAATGTAAATAAGGTTGTAAAAAAAATGACATAGGGCCCAGGTAACTGTGTATATTGTATGTACAGTAGGGTCCAAAAGTCTGAATCCACTATCACCAAGTGATTTTATTTGATCAGTTATTAAAAATAGAAATCTACTGTTTTCAGAGGATACTTATTTATTAGCAAATATTTAAACAGAGAGAAGGACACAGAGAGAGAAAGAGACACTAAAATAAAGTTTTTATTAGGTAAATACATTTTTGGCATTATCGCCATAGAATAATTAAAAGAACACAAAAGGCTTGTCTTGAGATGTTCAAAGATTTTGTTCCAGAAATAGATAAAGGGTCCTCCTTGATTACATAATAGGATCAGTACTTATCAGCTAATGGCATTCCTGAAAGCAAACAAGTTGCATATTTTTCCTGGCTACCATGGAAGCTAAAACTGCATGATTTATTACATCATCACAAGCCATCTTCAAAGAGTCTGTATATTCTAGTTACTTTGCTTAATTATTTTAACCATTTAAAATGGTAGAATAATTTACATTTTTCAGACGATATCAGACAAGTATAGAAATTATTTTATCATACTCTACAGCTTTAAAAAAGTTTTTTTTTTTTTTTTTTAAAAAGTAGTAGTTTTTGAAAATATTTATAAACTCTTTTTAGAGATCTATTTATTATTGATCTAGTTAATGATAAAACTATTAATGGTGGAACAAATTACTCATAAAAAAACAGTGGAGATTGGCAGTTTAATTGAACACCTCACCAAAAGTGCTGAAATTTTATAATGAAAATAGCACACTGAGAAAGACATGGTAAATGAGAAATCAGGAAATAAGCAAAACAGAGAAACCACTATGAAACAAATAAAAATATACAATCATGTAACTTTTGTTTCAGCTGTAGAAATAACATTTTCACATAATGGGGCATATTTGTCAAGCACCGTATGGAGCTTGAGGCCCCTTGTTTCCGGTAAGCCTTCAAGCTCGCCAGAAACAGAAGTTATGAAGCAACTTGTCCGCCTGTTCTGAGGCGGCGGACAGCAATCAACCCATTTGAATAGGATTGGGTTGATTGACACCCCCTGCTAGCGGCCAATTGGCCGCCAATCTGCAGGGGGGCGGCATTGCACCAGAAGTTCACAAGAACTGCTGGTGCAATGATAAATGCCTACAGCATATGCTCTCTGCATTTATCGATGTGCAGCGATGTGCAGCTGACATGATACGCTACTTCGTATCATGTTTGCTCATACATTGATAAATATACCCCAATGAGTAAACATGTAAATCTTAACAAGTTAAGGGCTAGATTACGAGTGAAGCACTATTTACAAGTTGAAAGTTAAAAAAAAAGTTTTTCGGTGGCACGTTAAACCGACTCGTGCAAAAAGCCGAATTTAGAATATCGTAACCACATTAATCTATTCCCCAATAGACTTTAATCGAGCATGAAAAGTGGAAATAAATAAAATAAAAAATAGGAAGCATAAAGGAAAAGCATATATCAAATAGAATTGTAAAATAGTGCAGAATTTGGGCCCGGATAATTAAATTCAACTACAAACCTTTAAGGGGAATAAGTTAAGAATTAATAATTCTATCCTTTGTTTGGCTATAAAAGGCAAAATCATAATTAATTTATATATAGACGCTGCCATACCTGAGATTAGTTTATTGGGTTAGAAGCATTTAACATTTTCTTATACCAATTACACCTACTGCAGTGCGTCTTCAGATTTATTCACAAGAGTTACTGAAACCAGAGGATCATGGGGATGTGCATGTTCAGATGCAACATCATTCAATGTTTTTTTACCTTTTTAAATGCTGTAAGTTGTTGATCCACCACGATTTGGCAGGAAATGGATTTACGCACTGGGCCGGTCTTATGCTACATCTTTTTGTAATGTATTAAACGTCTTCATCACATTCAAATAGAGTAAATTAACTATACAATAAATTTGCTCTAGTTTTTGATGAAACATGGATACAGTTAAAGGTAAATTATGAACATTGACACTAAAAGATAATGCAATGTATTTATCTTTAACGTCTTTATCTTTAATAGTTGTGTTTTTGTGGATCAGGATAACTGAAAAACATCTCCAGGTGACAAATACTTCACCTATTTAACAGAAAAATGTTGAATACAATTACAGTATCTGGTGATTTTCCTTTGACATTATGTTCACAATTGACATCAGACCAATATCCATTACCTAACATAAAATATTCTTTGCTACATCAGCAAGCAATAAACACGATATTGTTTGCTACATTCGCATGAAACAAACAATTTACTAACTGCATTTGTAAAATACATTAAGGCTTTAGAAAGCTGCTCACATTAAATATACACAAGGGACGGTTTCAATATCATTACATGGTGTTTGGCATTATATCAGTGTTTCCCTTTGTGTCTTTTGGTGTTTACTGTCCCTTTAACTAAAATAGCTAGGAAAATCTATCTAAAAAATATGGAAGACAAAGAGTGGATAAAACTCGCAATTTTTGCAGCCCCAGAATAATGTTTTATTGACTGATTTCAGAAGTATTACGAGTTGTATAATTATCATAGGAAACAGATCCCAGTAGCCCAGAAAATAATCAACAATACATAAAAGCATTTCAGCAATATTCAAAGGAAAACCAAGGCAAGGCTTGCCAGAGAGGAACACTCTGCCTACGAACTGAAGGACTACCAGCTTATCGCATGGGTCTCCTTGATTACTATCAGAAGATGCTGCTACATTTGGCCACAAGGTAATCAGTTCGGCTACAGAATATTGTTAAAGTAACATCATTGTAGGTAAATAAATTTTAAAGATATGATTTGAGATTTAATGTTTTTGCACGCAAATATTGTTAACATTGTAATAGGCCTTACAAGTGTATTTCTTCTCTTGACCCATTCATTTCTTCTATGAATAATAAAGCTAGTGTGATCTAATTTAAAAAATACTTTAATTCCAGTGAGTGACAACAGATTATTCTTACATCTTGACTTCTTTTACAAAAAATAATGTAAAAAAATAAAATGTTTAATATATATAAATAAGTTATTATGTTACTGTGCCAGTACATCATTTTTATTGAGAATTAGTTAGCCAGTTATGAGTTTTGCATTTGTTTATTATGTATTCCATTGGTCCACAGTTTTACGTGTTCATTAGGTAATACTCCAAATATAGTAATTATGCAGTAACATAAAAAAATAGTGTATATATATATATATATATACACACACACACACAGGGCTTGAAATTTCCAGTGGCCCACTAGTTAATCCTGGACTTAGAAATTGCAACGGACGACTTTTTCTTATCTTTTATATTGAGAGTAAATTTTTTTCTCTGGGCTAGTGGCTTTTAACCCCTGACTAGTAAACTATAGGGATATTTTTTCACCCCTATATATATATATATATATATATATATATATATTTATACATAATCTACAAATAGAACCCAGCACTCGCCTAACATAGCAACTCCCAGGGTGCTCCTCAAACCATACATATAATTGCTTCACAACAAAAGGCACTCTCCGGTATTAATAACGACTTTACTGCATTACAAAAATGTAAATGTTTTCGGGCATACACCCGTCCTCAAACATGAATTAACAAACAATCTTACCACCTTATAAGTGCACCTTCATTCCAAGTGTGTGCTGCTCTGCCGCATCCAGAGGCTCCGCAGGGTCCAACCAGTGCTACTGAGCATGCGCCGGCCGGACTACGGAGCGCCATCTGGGCCAACAAAAAAGGCAATTTAAAAATACATGTATAACCATATACGAAACATGCAAACAGATTCTCAATGTTTAAATTTTTGTAATGCAGTAAAGTCGTTATTAATACCGGAGAGTGCCTTCTGTTTTGGATCAAATATAAATATAAATAAATATATATATATATATATATATATATATATATATATATATATATAATATTATTCGGTAGCCCAGCACTCCTTCCAATCACTACCTGGGTGCTGTCCTTGTAGGAGTATGTAGAGATGTATTATTGAAGGAGGGCACTCACAGGGCTTTTGTACATCAAAGCAGTGCAATTTGATTTCCAAATGAGTTTAACAATAAAATAAATGTCAACGTTTCAGCCCCATTGTGGGCCTTCTTCAAGACAAATATGATCTAAAAAAATACAAAACATACAAATGGAATCTAAGTGGACAATGCAACGAACAAAAAATACATGACACACATTAAAGTAATTAACTACAACGGTGACATCCCTCCACTACAGAATCTAGCAATATAGCTCAAACATGAGCCCAACACAATAAAAGCCAAGGAAGAAAGATAGACAATCACTTCCTCACAGGGAACCATACATCAGCCAAATAAGACCACATTCTGGAATCAATGCATTAATATGTTGAATATTAATTATGCTCAAATAGACAACTCACCTCCTCATGGTGTACCACCAAATTAGAACTTATGTAAAAATGAGTGTCATCATGACAAATACAACAATATGTGCATAGCCAATTGGAAGGGTGGCACCTAAAATATACACTCACCAGCACAGGACTCTAATGCAACCCCACACGACTTACGTGCCTAATATGGAAGAGTCTATATAATAACCATGTCAGAAGTGAAAACGTTACACCCATCCCAGTTATATGGGTTATCCCTTGTGTGTCCAGTTACAGAAGCACAGCATTACTACGCTGTCGCTTCACGAGCCGCTCATAGAGCAATCCTACCAGTATGCTGGAAGCGGTGAAGGTACAATACCGGCTTGTAATACCCTGCATACCCCCAATAATTCATCACTCATACCACCTATTAGGACTTAAAATCATATCCACAGGCCCAATAAGCAGCCAGTCACCTCCAATGTAATAAAAATGGCAATCATTCAACATGCGTACATTGTAATAACTGAAGAGCAGGGGAAACAAAACACTACACATGGTACTTACATAGGCAATGCAGCGAGCTACCGGAAATACTGCTCACCTGAGGCTTACATAGGCCCGTCTACACCTGAACCAACCAATCATGGTGATGCACAAGTTTCACAAGGTTCAAACCTCAATCTGATAGGCACACACCCATAACAGTGAGGACCAATAGCGACCGCAGCGTGTCAAAAAACAGTAGACAGCAAGCCAATCTAATGTCAACCCATCTATACTCGTCTAAAGCATAAAGAATGACTAGTAAAACCATAGATGTTGCTGGAAATAAAGGATAGTAACAAACTAAACCATTCCCAGCATTTCATGAACCAAGCCTCCAGACTAAAAATAAAAATAAAAGGTCTGGGAGGCATTCTGCTAGAAAGGGCTGTGTGGGGATTTAAACCTGTGGCTCTGTGCTTGCCATTCAGTTTGCTTGCGTGTTGAACCACAGCCAGTTCTAGCATAGGATGGAACTTAAAAGATCTGATAGATTTGTCTTACCTGTAATTATACATGTGCAAAACACAGATGCTCTTAATATTGGAATTACTCAGAACCAATCCTGTGCAAAACCTCCCTATTTAAGGATGGCTCTTAGACTCCATTTTGTCTTCATATTGGTTATGTTTTGTCATAAGTCAGAACCTGTTTCCTGTACTTATTTGAAGGAAGACTTTACCTTTGCACCTGTTTACAAGTTTGCTACCTGCTTTGTGCAATTCCTGCACATTAGTTATTTCCAGGACAAAGACTTTACCTGATACCTGTTTACAAGTTTGTTCCCTGCTTTGTGCAAATCCTGCACTTCAGTTATTACTAGGAGAAAGACTTCACCTTTGCACCTGTTTACAAGTTTGCTACCTGCTTTGTGCAATTCCTGCACTTCAGTTATTTCCAGGCCAAATACTTTACCTGCTACCTGTTTACAAGTTTGTTCCCTACTTTGTGCAAATCCTGCACTTCAGTTATTACCAGGAGAAAGACTTCACCTTTGCACCTGTGTACTAGACTTGTGCACGGCCGAAAAATTTGTTTCGTTTCGGTTCGGATCAATTTGGATGTTTTAGAATTTTGGTTCGGATCGATTCGAATTCTGAAAAATTGGAATGAATTTGCTTCAGATTTGTTTCAGATTCATTCGGATTCGAATAAATTCATCTGAATTCGGTTTGGGTCGGTTCGATTCGGAAATTCGGAATTTCGGTATGTGTTAGGTGGGATGTGCTGTGTATTAGATTAGTATTATGTACTGTATATTAGGTGTAACCCATAGCAGAGTGATATAACCTAATATACTGTATAATACTAGTGTAATCCATGGCCATCTGAATGTAACAAATAAATCCAAACTAATTCGGATTTATTCAGTAGATTCAGTACTACCATAATTCGGAAATTCGAATCGATCCGAATCTCCGAATTTAACAAATTCATGTCTACTGTTTACAAGTTTGCTACCTGCTTTGTGCAATTCCTGCACTTCAGTTATTTCCAGGACAAATATTTTACCTGCTACCTGTTTACAAGTTTGTTCCCTGCTTTGTGCAAATCCTGCACTTCAGTTATTACCAGGAGAAAGACTTCACCTTTGCACCTGTTTACAAGTTTGCTACCTGCTTTGTGCAATTCCTACACTTCAGTTATTTCCAGGACAAATACTTTACCTGCTACCTGTTTACAAGTTTGTTCCCTGCTTTGTGCAAATCCTGCACTTCAGTTATTACCAGGAGAAAGACTTTACCAATAAACCTACTACCTGTTTTCATGTTTGTTTTCCTGCTTTGTGCAAATCCTTTAATTCAGTTATTACCAGGAGAAAGACTTTCCTTTTGAATCTGCATCTCTGCTTACTTTGTTTATTTCCACTCCTGCTGTATGTCGATTTAACATACCTGAGTAGCACATTTAAAATACCCTGCAGGTATTTGTTCAAAGTATTTTGTTGTTTAAATAAATCTGTTATCATTTCAATCTATATGGCTTCTAGTAATCTTCATTTAAAGCAACTGTTCCAGACAATGAGGCTCTCAAAAAACATCCTGAGACAGAACATGACACAGCAGTATACATCAAATTCCAAAATGTGAAATAAACCACTACAGTAGGACTGCGTAACAACTAGACCACAGAGGACATTCACACCACATCCTACCCCACATCCAGACCGGTTCACCATGCGCTACTGACTCCAAGTATCACCAAAAATCACCTGTAATATTGGCCCCCATTACATAGCAAATCATATAGAAGTGGGTAAATGTCTCAGGCACACCTATGTGCCATGGTGGACCATGCACAGTCCCAGAATGAACAAGCACACTGACTTCACTACCAGTACCAGCTCAACTTGAAGAGAGGAGAATATATTAATACCCTAAAAACAGGGGATGAAGCCACTTCAACCATACAGAGAAATTCACTGTATGTCACACCTAACATTTATGCATAGAGAAGAGTGCAATAAACACTAAGCACAGACAGTACACAACAAAAGAAAACAAACCTATTATCTATTAAATCCTGCACTACAGTTATTACCAGGAGAAAGACTTCACCTTTGCACCTGTTTACAAGTTTGCTACCTGCTTTGTGCAATTCCTGCACTTCAGTTATTTCCAGGGCAAATACTTTACCTGCTACCTGTTTACAAGTTTGTTCTCTGCTTTGTGCAAATCCTGCACTTCAGTTATTACCAGGAGAAAGACTTCACCTTTGCACCTGTGTACTAGACTTGTGCACGGCCGAAAAATTTGTTTCGTTTCGGTTCGGATCGATTTGGATGTTTTCGAATTTTGGTTCGGATAGATTTGAATTCTGAAAAATTGGAATGAATTTGTTTCGGATTCATTTCAGATTCATTCGGATTCGAATAATAATTCGTCTGGAATCGGTTCGGTTCGATTCGGATGTTCGGAATTTCGGTATGTGTTAGGTGGGATGTGCTGTGTATTAGACTAGTATTATGTACTGTATATTAGGTGTAACCCATAGCAGAGTGATATAACCTAATATACTGTATAATACTAGTGTAATCCATGGCCATCTGAATGTAACGAATAAATCCAAACTAATTCGGATTTATTCAGTAGATTCAGTGCTACCATAATTCGGAAATTCAAATCGATCCGAATCTCCGAATGTAACAAATTTGTCCGAATTTCGATTTGGAACGAATCAAAATGCACATGTCTACTGTTTACAAGTTTGCTACCTGCTTTGTGCAATTCCTGCACTTCAGTTATTTCCAGGACAAATATTTTACCTGCTACCTGTTTACAAGTTTGTTCCCTGCTTTGTGCAAATCCTGCACTTCAGTTATTACCAGGAGAAAGACTTCACCTTTGCACCTGTTTACAAGTTTGCTACCTGCTTTGTGCAATTCCTAAACTTCAGTTATTTCCAGGACACATACTTTACCTGCTACCTGTTTACAAGTTTGTTCCCTGCTTTGTGCAAATCCTGCACTTCAGTTATTACCAGGAGAAAGACTTTACCAATAAACCTGCTACCTGTTTACACGTTTGTTTTCCTGCTTTGTGCAAATCCTTTAATTCAGTTATTACCAGGAGAAAGACTTTCCTTTTGAATCTGCATCTCTGCTTACTTTGTTTATTTCCACTCCTGCCATATGTCGATTTAACATACCTGAGTAGCACATTTAAAATACCCTGCAGGTATTTGTTCAAAGTATTTTGTTGTTTAAATAAATCTGTTATCATTTCAATCTATATGGCTTCTAGTAATCTTCATTTAAAGCAGCTGTTCCAGACAATGAGGCTCTCATAAAACATCCTGAGACAGAACATTACACAGCAGTATACATCAAATTCCAAAATGTGAAATAAACCACTACAGTAGGACTGCGTAACAACTAGACCACAGAGGACATTCACACCACATCCTACCCCACATCCAGACCGGTTCACCATGCGCTACTGACTCCAAGTATCACCAAAAATCACCTGTAATATTGGCCCCCATTACATAGCAAATCATATACAAGTGGGTAAATGTCTCAGACACACCTATGTGCCATGGTGGACCATGCACAGTCCCAGTATGAACAAGCACACTGACTTAACTACCAGTACCAGCTCAACTTGAAGAGAGGAGAATATATTAATACCCTAAAAACAGGGGATGAAGCCACTTCAACCATACAGAGAAATTCACTGTATGTCACACCTAACATTTATGCATAGAGAAGAGTGCAATAAACACTAAGCACAGACAGTACACAACAAAAGAAAACAAACCTATTATCATCCAGAACTTGTCAAAAAAGAAATAAATCAAGTGTTGAAACATAGATCACCCATAGGGAGAGGGGACATATAACTAATACAACAAAGCATAATCTGTGCTAGTATTTAGGCCCACAGAGCTCAAAGTGGGAAGCCTTATATCCATCATAACTCAGTAATGACAAAACCCTGTAGGTTAAGGTTCTGTTTATAGTGACACAATTCTAGTAAAACAAAGCATAGTCTATGCTGGCATTTAAGCCAACTGGGGTAAGGGTGTTGAGCTTGTATATCCATTGTGCTTCACACTTCAAAAGCTCCCTGTACCTATCACCACCACATTTGAGGGGGCTACTCCATCAATCAACATGGCCCTAAGTGATGAAATAGGGTGATGGTGCTTAAGAAAGTGCCTTGCCACAGGTTGATCTGAGTGTCCTTCTTTAATGGAAGTTCTAATGGCACTCTTGTGGTTGGCAAGTCTCTCACAGAAGGTGGTACTAGTCTTGCCTATATAGAAGTGTCCACGGGGACAAGATAGAAAATATACCACAAAGTCTGAAGTGCAGGTGAGCCAATGTCTAATCCAGTAGGATTTAGTTGATCCTGGATGGTGGAACTTCTCTCATGTGAGGAGTGTGCTGCAGGTCACACAGCTACCACACTTGTAGCAGTTATTCTTGACTTTTTGAAGCCATGTCTTTTCTCTCTTCCAAGGGTCTGTCTTCATGAGCAGAGATTTGAGGCTTTGGCCACATTTGTAGACCAACCTCGGAGGTGGTTTATCCCTAAAGGGTAAAGATCTGTCACCATTAATCAGGGGCCAATTCATTTTGATAACTTCTCTCACCTTTATTGTGTCCAGAGTGTAGTTGGAGATTAAGTGAATCGGGGGTTCACACTCAACTCTTGTTTGTTTCTGTTTTCTTTGTATTATGTCATTGCAGTCATATTGTCTATAATCTAGATTGTAAGTTCCCACGGGAACAGGGCCCTCAATTATCCCTATATTTGTTTGTTAAACTTTGTCTGGTGTCTTTTATATTGTATTGTACTGTACTTTTATTTTTGTACCCATGGACAGTGCTGTGTAATCTGTTGGCGCTTTATAAATAAATAATAATAATAATATTGCATCACCTCACTAGTATTTCTTGGAGCATGTTCGGGTTGTATCCCCTGTTCTGAAACTTTACTCTCATCTCTTCAAGTTGTGTCAACCTCTGGTCCACCTCAGAGTTGTTATGCATGACCCTCATGAACTGGGATTTCACAATGAACTGTATCTGATGGTAGCAGACAAATTGTAATAAGGTGTTTTTATCAGTAGGTTTGGAGTATAAAGTCGTTTTTAAATGACAACCATCATCAACCTCCGACTTATATATACTTAAGTCTAAGAAGTGTTTCTTTTTGGTGTCCATCTCACTCTTGAACTTAACTGATGTCTCCGATGTGTTCAGGGTATCCATCCACTCAGCGAGTTCTTCAGCTGACCCCCCTCCCAGATCACAAAGAGGTCATCAATGTATCTCCTATACAGGAGAACATTGGAGTTTCTAGAGCTGAATATATACTTATTCTCAAACCATGCCATTAAAAGGTTGGCATATGATGGGGCCAGACTAAAATGAGTTAGGAAAAAGTTACAAGAGCCATAAAAAAGCCAAAATAAAATATATCAATCAGGCAAAAAAAAATAATCAAGCGGAGACAGTGGCCTGAAGGACCTTCCTATCAACAGATCAACCAGGCAGGGAAACACTCCAATACCCTGAGATCTGATCACAGACAATAGGCAACTAAAACCTTTGTAAAGATTTTTGGAGCTGTAGCAAGACCATATGGTAGAGCAACAAACTGAAAGTGCCTGTCTAGAAAAGCACACCTCAGAAACTGGCAATGTTCCCTGTGGATTAGAAGATGCAGATAAGGATTCTTTAAATCTATTGTGGACAAAAACTGACCTTGCCGAACAAAAGGCAGAATAGTTCAAATAATTTCCATTTTGAAGGAATTCTTACAAACTTGATCAGAGTTTTTAGATCCAAAACTAGTCGGAAAGTGCCTTCCTTTTTTTAAAACAATAAACAGATTTGAATTAAAAAAAAACAACCCGTGTTCCTGCAAAGTTGCTGGCACACTCACTCCCACAGATTCCAGACCTAAAACTGACAGAAAAAAAAAGAACATTGGGAGGTCTTGTTATTAACCCTATTCAATAACCCTGTGATACTATATTCAGATCCCAGGGATCTGGAACAAACTAAAACTGTCTCCTGAAAAAGGCATAACCTGCCCCCTACCAGAACCTCTGGTTCAGGGGCTGCACTTTCATGCAGATTTGGTAGTAGAGTTAGATTTCTTGGCTTGCTTAGAACTGTTCCAGTTAGCACCAAGCCTCCAGTTTGGGCCTGTGGTGCCCTGCTTCTGAGCAGAGGATTCAACTTTCTGTTTCTTGTTCTGGCGAAACTAACAGAAGGATTGGGAACTTTAAATTTTGCCTTAGACTTCTTGTCTTGAGGAAGAAAAGCCCCTTTACCTCCAATAACAGTAAAAATAATAGAATCTAAATCAGAAAAATAACAATTTATTTTCCTGGAAAGACAGAGATAAAAGTCTGGATTTAGACACCATATCAGCAGACCAGGATTTAAGCCATAAAGCTCGTCTAGCAAGGACAAGCTTTTAAATTAATTTTCATAATATCAAATATAGCATCACAAATAAAGGAATTAGCACTCTTGCGTAAACCAAAAAGATTCTCAGTGGCAGAATCATTATAACAGTGTTTTGAAAGACTGGATACCCAGTAAGAAGAAGCAGCAGACACATCAGCAATAGAAATTGCTGGCCTAAACAAATACCCTGCTTGCAAAAAGGTTCTTCTATGAAATTACTGTCTACCAAAGGAAAAGAAGTATGTTTAGCTAGAATGGAAATAGCCCCATTAGCCTTAGGAACAGTTTCCCACAATTCAACATTAGCAGCAGGTAAAGGATGACATTCTTAAACCCTGCAGAAGGATTAAAATAATTACCTGGCTTAGATGATTCCCTAGAAAACAAAATAAAAATGTTTCATAAAACTCATAACTAAAATGTTACAAAGTACACTAACACCCATAAACTACCTATTAACCCCTAATCCGCCACCCAGACATCGCTAACACTATATAAAGCTATTAACCCCTAAAACCACCGCCCCCCACATCACTACTCCTATAATAAACCTATTAACTCCTAAACCGCTGCCCCCCACATCGCTAATACTAAACTAAACCTATTAACCGCTTAAAACAATACAAGAAGACAGATGCGCCACATGGCCCAATATTGTTTGGTACAAAGATATAATTGTATATGTATCAGATACACTCACATGCAATGAAGCACCTCTAGTGGTGCAAATGGAGCAGTCTGGGATCAATAACAGTCACCCAGAAGACCGGCCTGCCGAGGTTGTTAGGAGATCTGTGAATAGTGGTAGAAAACACAGAGTGCCTATATGGCCTAGTACTGTTTGAACCAAATAGAATGGTAATAAGTGTTAAAATACACTCACATTTGTAGAAGCATCTCCTTTGATGCTACTGGAGCAGGCTGGGATCAATATAGTCAGCCAACAGACTTGATTCCACAGATAGTCAGGAACTTCCAGGAATCAGCGAAGATAATTGATGACCCAATAAAATGTTCCCAAAGGATATCAAATATTAAGGCAGCAAGTGATAAAAGTAATAAACTTACTTTATTAAAAATATAAAAACAGTTAGCAATGCGTTTCTCAGCCACCAGTAGCTGTTTCATCAGGCTTAATAAAAATGAGTAACATACATTTGCTATATAAACCCTACAAACAAATTAAGATAATTAACAGCTCCTGATGTGGGAGTTGCCTAAATTAACACTCAGGTAAGTGGTGAACAATCAAAGAGAATCACAAATAGTGACAACAGCATGTAAACTTTAGTGGACCATATGACAGATAACAGTACAATACACAACAATCACAGGTACAGATTCAACAATCATATACATCAGCAATATGTGAATCACTAGAGCCTATTCAGTAAAGTAAAATACAATACATTGATGAACATCAACATATTAGGAACCCTATACAAATTTCTTATGAGACAAAAAAGAGCCATTATATACACAGAGATACAGCATGCGTCTATGTAGATTCATGAGCGCACCCATCTCATATAATATTAATGATCAGAGGATAGAAAATGATATGCTTATAATCATTATCTAAAATGTTCATTCATAGATGTGTATGATCAGGCAACTACACATAATGATAGTGTGATACAACCGTAGCTGGTGCTTAATAATAAAGCACTATGGTAACAATAATATTGATTTTATAACCCATTACTTACTAAACATATGTTGGATCCTAATGTCGTAATGATTTATTCAATTGTGGCGTCCAACTAGCTGCTCTGCGCATGTCTAGCCATTAACTGACTCAAAGTGAGGTCAGAAACATTGTCATCAAAGGGGAGGAGCTTGTTCTGAATGGGATCAGTGTATCTAGATGTCAGTTGTAACGTTGTGTGTACAACAAAGTCTAAATTGATTGATATCAGAGCAATATGTAAATGAAATAGATTGATATCAGAGCAATATGTGAATGATCAGTATCGTCTTATTAATAGAAATAAATGTGTGACTAAATCATGACAATAATGCCCATAACGGAACCATAATTCTTCAATATATAATCTGTATAAATGGAACTGGTCCAATAGGGGTCTAAACTAAAATAACATGATAATAGAACAGTGTGGTCAGAGATAAGGTGCGGGGCTTATTATAAATATACGCTCATAAGAATTGTCTAAAAGATATTCGTGTAAGCGTGTAGGTGACCTAATAAATAAAGAGAGCTATACACTAACGTTAAATAATACATAACATGGTCAGTGCATAACGTAGGAGTAAAGAGACCTCAGTGTATCAATGGTAGTGATTGGCTTAACGTAACCTCTATACTATATAAGTACAGGGAGAGCAGAATTATTAGGCAAGTTGTATTTTTGAGGATTAATTTTATTATTGAACAACAACCATGTTCTCAATGAACCCAAAAAACTCATTAATATCAAAGCTAAATAGTTTTGGAAGTAGTTTTTAGTTTGTTTTTAGTTATAGCTATTTTAGGGGCATATCTGTGTGTGCAGGTGACTATTACTGTGCATAATTATTAGGCAACTTAACAAAAAACAAATATATACCCATTTCAATTATTTATTTTTTACCAGTGAAACCAATATAACATCTCAACATTCACAAATATACATTTCTGACATTCAAAAACAAAACAAAAACAAATCAGTGACCAATATAGCCACCTTTCTTTGCAAGGACACTCAAAAGCCTGCCATCCATGGATTCTATCAGTGTTTTGATCTGTTCACCATCAACATTGCGTGCAGCAGCAACCACAGCCTCCCAGACACTGTTCAGAGAGGTGTACTGTTTTCCCTCCTTGTAAATCTCACATTTGATGATGGACCACAGGTTCTCAATGGGGTTCAGATCAGGTGAACAAGGAGGCCATGTCATTAGATTTTCTTCTTTTATACCCTTTCTTGCCAGCCACGCTGTGGAGTACTTGGACGCATGTGATGGAGCATTGTCCTGCATGAAAATCATGTTTTTCTGGAAGGATGCAGACTTCTTCCTGTACCACTGCTTGAAGAAGGTGTCTTCCAGAAACTGGCAGTAGGACTGGGAGTTGAGCTTGACTCCATCCTCAACCCGAAAAGGCCCCACAAGCTCATCTTTGATGATACCAGCCCAAACCAGTACTCCACCTCCACCTTGCTGGCGTCTGAGTCGGACTGGAGCTCTCTGCCCTTTACCAATCCAGCCACGGGCCCATCCATCTGGCCCATCAAGACTCACTCTCATTTCATCAGTCCATAAAACCTTAGAAAAATCAGTCTTGAGATATTTCTTGGCCCAGTCTTGACGTTTCAGCTTGTGTGTCTTGTTCAGTGGTGGTCGTCTTTCAGCCTTTCTTACCTTGGCCATGTCTCTGAGTATTGCACACCTTGTGCTTTTGGGCACTCCAGTGATGTTGCAGCTCTGAAATATGGCCAAACTGGTGGCAAGTGGCATCTTGGCAGCTGCACGCTTGACTTTTCTCAGTTCATGGGCAGTTATTTTGCGCCTTGGTTTTTCCACACGCTTCTTGCGACCCTGTTGACTATTTTGAATGAAACGCTTGATTGTTCGATGATCACGCTTCAGAAGCTTTGCAATTTTAAGAGTGCTGCATCCCTCTGCAAGATATCTCACTATTTTTGACTTTTCTGAGCCTGTCAAGTCCTTCTTTTGACCCATTTTGCCAAAGGAAAGGAAGTTGCCTAATAATTATGCACACCTGATATAGGGTGTTGATGTCATTAGACCACACCCCTTCTCATTACAGAGATGCACATCACCTAATATGCTTAATTGGTAGTAGGCTTTCGAGCCTATACAGCTTGGAGTAAGACAACATGCATAAAGAGGATGATGTGGTCAAAATACTCATTTGCCTAATAATTATGCACTCCCTGTATATATATATATATATATATATATATATATATATAGTATTTATATACTATATAAATAGAGACTAAGTGTATACTAAATATATACTGTCCATATAACCAGTAAAGTGTTCATATGTGAAGGAAGCTGTTTAGTGGTGTGAACATGACAGTGATATATACTTGTCAATAGGTGACCTATAAATAAAGGTGTGATAAGGATTCTTCCTATAGAATAGAATATAAATGTCCTAATGTTGTGTGAAAAATAGTAATAAAGGATAACCTATTATGAATGTAGTAAGATCACATGATTACTATATTTAGCTCACGTATGAGCATAATATGTATGGGAGACTACATCATAATATGTGTAGTCTATATAAACCACAAAATGTTCATTTGTGAAAAAATGTTTGGTGATATGAACGTGACAATTACAATACATCTAGAAAATAAATTGGATGTGTGATAGGGATTCTTCCTATGAGAGAAATATATATATGTAATCAGATAGTGAGGTGACAATTATGAAAGAATAAGCAAAAATGAATGTGGTAAGATGACATAATAAATGTATCTAACTGATGTTATATACATTTAGTATGGAAGGCTACATCATACTATATATAGTGATGGAGCTATTTGTGAATGTTAGATCAAAGTATGTGTTATGGGACACAATCTTCTATGCTAATAAAGTAGTGTACTTAATGATATTAGAGGTATCACTAAATGTGTTAAGGTATAGTAGTATCAAATGTAAAAATAATGATATTGATATTGAATACATAATGTGAGGATTAATGTCAAAGATCAAATGATGCTAAGTCCAGACATTCATTCAAGCCATCTGGAGCTAAAGTGTGTAATTTGTATATCCAATAGGTTTCTCTACGGCGAATACTTATCATAGGGTTATGGCTATTTCTTGTTATCTGTTCAATGGGGATGATGGAAGTTGTTTTTAAGCTTACTTTATGGGCATACGCACAATGTCTTGATAGACTATGTTTCATAAACTTCCTTTTTATATCATATGTATGTTCACTCCAACGTCTTTTGATAGTGCGGCTATTGCGTCCTACATATTGGACCCCACAAGAACATTCAATTAGGTATACTACATAGGTAGATTCACAAGAGAGTCTTTTTGTTATTTGAAATTGTTCTCCTATGGGATTGGAGTGGAAAACATTATTCACATTTTTCACCACCTTACACATACTGCATCTGGATTTCAGGCACTTAAATACCCAATTCTGGGGCATGAAATTACCCAGAAACGTCCTGTTAGTTTGTACATTGATGTTATTAAAGTTTATTTTATCTCCAACGATTTTACTGGGTGCTAATTTATTCTTGAGCGTAGGTGCCCTTCTATAAACTATTCTTGGTTTGGAAGAAATATGTTTCTTGAGGTATGGATCATCACAAATTATAGGCCAATGGTTTGATACAATTCTTTTGATTTCACGATATTGGCTACTATACCCTGTAATGAATAAAGGTGTATTAAAGTCGTCCTTTGATTGTTGTTTAATATCTTTGTTCTTATTTTTATTTTTATCTTGTGAAAAATATACGCTCCTATCCTCATGCAGGGCTCTGAGGTAACCTTTTTGTATCAAATCTAAGGGGTAGCCTTTTTCTAAAAATCTGTCCTTCAAGATAATTGACTGTGCTTCATATCTCTCTATAGTGCTGCAATTTCGTCTTATACATCTAAATTGCCCATAGGGCACATTTTTCTTCCAACTTTAATAATGGTTGCTATTGAAATTGAGAAAAATAAAAAGTATCTGACATAATTTTGCCAAAAGGGGAGAAGTATAATATTAAATCTAAGTATTCAATCTTTGTGGATTGAATATTACTGGTAAATTCTAGACCAAAATCATTGACATTCAAGACAGCAGAGAAAAGTGAGGCCTCCTCAAATGAGCCCCTAAAAAGAAAAATCAAATCATCTATGTATCGGCCATAGAACACCAGACTCGCACCCATAGGTGACCCATACACATGGGTGTCCTCAAATTTGCCCATAAAAAAATTGGCAAAACTGGGTGCAAATCTGGTGCCCATGGCCGTGCCCTTGACTTGAATAAAAAATTGACCTTGGTATATAAAATAATTATGTATTATTTCACTAATAAAGTGTTGTTGTTTGATGGGCATGTTCAAGTCAGTTTCCAAATAAGATTGGATCACAGTTAGCCCTTTATCATGGGGAATGTTAGAGTATAGTGAACTAACATCACTTGTAATCCACCATAGTTCTTGATCAATTTTCGTGATAAACTTGTCAATTTGATCAATAGATCCGTTGAGTCCCTAATGAATGAGGGCAAGGCTATAATGTGCTTTTGTAAATATGAATCAACATAAGCTGATAACATTCTTAAACCCTGCAGAAGGATTAAAAGAATTATCTGGCTTAGACGATTCCCTAACACCCATAAACTACCTATTAACCCCTAATCCGCCACCCACCCACATCGCCAACACTATATAAAGCTATTAACCCCTAAAACCACTGGCCCCCCACATCGCTACTCCTATAATAAACCTATTAACTCCTAAACTGCCGCCCCCCCCCCCCCACATCCCTAATACTAAACTAAACCTATTAACCGCTAAACCACCGGCCCCCACATCAATCACTAAATTAAACTATTTACCCCTAAACATAACACCCCCCTAACTTTAAATTAAATTTACAATATAACTATCTTTAAAATAAATAAAAACTTACCTGTGAAATAACAAAAAACTAAGATTAAGCAATAAATAAACCTAACATAACTATTTTAATAAAATAAAATAAACTATAAATAAAAAAATAAAAAATTAAAAGAAAAAAAAATTACAAATTTAAAAAAAAAACGAACACAAAAAAAAATAACATTACCAAAAAAAACACTAAAATTACGAAAAATAAAAAAAACACTAACATTACAAAAGATAATAAACAAAATTATTCAAAATTATAAAAATTACACCTAATAGCCCTATAAAAAAAGCCACCCCAAAATAAAAACACCCCCTAACCTCTCTTAATTATACATGTCTCAAGAATACTATAACAAATTATCTTCTATCCTGGTACCCTAAAAGGATTTCATGGTTGGGGAGAATAAATATCATTCAGATGAACGTCTTACCTAGATTTTTGTATGTGTTACAAGCCATGCCCATCCCCATAGCACTTAATTATATAGAAGACTTACAAAAAATAATTAATAACTATGTGTGGGGTAAAATACATCCAAGAATAAGCAAAGAGATTATGTATAGGAAAAGACAAGAGGGTGTGATGGGACTCCCCAACTTAGCCAAATATAGACTTGCTTCATTCTTACAAAGGGTTATAGAATGGCATACGAAAAAGGAAGTCAAAACTTGGGTAAAACTGGAGGGGGAGCTTATAGCAAGAAAAGGGATAAGCAATCAATGTTGGGAAAACCCAAAAGATAGATCTACCAAGATAGAAAGTTATAGTATTATTAAAGAAACCTTTAAGATTTGGGATAAGATAATCAGGAAAAAAGGCAACATCTCATCTATCCCCTCTCCCCTCTTAGATTTAGTAGAGAATAAAAAATTCTTGGAGGGACATTTTAAAGGAGATAAGGAGGATAATAATTATAGAATAACAGACTTAATAGATAAAGGGAAATTACGGTCCCAGGAAGAACTGCAGGGGAAGGGACTTGGGGAGGTAGTAGACTGGTTTACATACTCACAGGTTTATCATTCTATAACGACAAATAAAGAGAAGGACAAGATTCTCAGACCGCTAACAAAAATGGAGAATTTGTGTAATTCCAGAATGAACATAAAACATGCCCTTTCTAAGTCTTATAAATTATTACAAGATGGGGGCGAAGATCTCCCGGCATATATTAAAAATTGGCAATCAGAATTAGAACAGGCTATAGATCCAAAAGTCTGGACAAATATATTCCAGCAGACGGCAAAATCTTCGATTTCAGCAAGAATGTTGGAACAAAATTTAAAGATTTTAACAAGATGGTATCTTACACCAACTAGAATAAAAAAATGTTTCCACATACACAAGATAGTTGTTGGAGACGGTGTGGGAATAAGGGGTCCCTATCTCATATTATGTGGTTTTGCCCACTTATAAAGGTTTTTTGGATAAGTATACTACAAGTCATAGATAATAGGGAGGATAAGATTAATCTGAATAACTTTCTTACGGCTATTTTAAATAATTTAAATCCTAAATGGGATAAACCTAGAGCATATATATATCAAATTATGCTCAATAGTGCAAAGAACCTTATTCTTACTAACCGATAGTGCCTACAAGAGAAGAATGGTTCAAAAAAGTGAATGATAACTTAATGAATGAAGAATATTTTTATCTGAAGAATAAGAGGCAGGATATACCTCTAGAAGCAAAGGTGATTTGGGAAAAGCTAGCAAGGGAATCTCCATCTCCACAGAGCAATGCATGTGGGTAAATAGGAGCAGGGACAGGTAATACCTTATAGAATTAAGCAATTATTTAAAGAGTATCGTTGTGATTCTTATTGTGTTTGTATTGTTTTGTAACACCGGAAAAGTTTGTTTTGTGTTTATGTATTTTGATAATAAAAAAATAAAAAAAACCCTAACCTAACAATAAACTACCAATAGCACTTAAAAGGACCTTTTGTAGGGCATTGCTCTAAGGTAAACAGCTCTTTTACATCAAAAAAATTACAAAGTCCCCCCTAACAGTAAACCCCCCACCCAACCCACCCCACAAAATAAAAAAAACCTAAGCTACCCATTGCCGCTCTTTTACTGCCCATTAAAATAGAAAAGTCATAATCTAAAAAAAAGCCCACTTAAATAAATTTAAAAAAACCTAACACTAACCCCAGGAAATCTAATCACAGTTCCTGAATTCCAGACATCCATCTTCATCCAGGCGACGTGAAGTCATCATCCCGACGGCGACATCTTCATCTATCGTAGGGGCATCTTCTATCTTCATGCAGGTGGAGCTGAGCTGTGGCAGCGTGGAGCGGAGCTGTCCAGGACTGGCGGCGACATCCAGTGGGGAATGTCCTCTTCATGCAATCGACCGCCGCACACTGAAGCTTGAATGCAATGTAACCCTTTTATATTGGGGTACCATTGCATTCCAATTGGCTGAAAATTTTAAATCAGCCAATAGGATGAGAGCTGCTTAAATCCTCTTGTCTGATTTGAACAGCCAATAGAATTTAAGCAGCTCTCATCCTATTAGCTGATTTGAATTTTTCAGCCAATAGGAATGCAACGGTATCCCAATATAAATGGGGTATCTTGCATTCAAGCTTCAGTGTGCAGCGGACGATCTGATAAAGAGGACGTTCCTCACTGGATGTCACCGCCGGTCCCTGACAGCTCTGCTCCATGCCACCACAGCTCGGCACCACCGGGATGAAGATAGAATATGCCCCCGCGATGGATGAAGATGTTGCCACCTGGATGAAGATTTTCGGAGCCTGGATGAAAATGAATATCTGGACTTTAGAAACGGTGAGTAGATTTCTTGGGGTTAGTGTTAGTTTTTTTTTCTATTTGGGTGGGCTTTTTTTTAGATTAGGGCTCTTTTATTTGAATGGGCAGTAAAAGAGCTGAATGCCCTTTTAAGGGCAATGCCCATACAAATGCCCCTTTAGGGTCAATGGGTTGTTTAGCTTTTTTTTAGACTTAGGTTTTTTATTTTGGGGGGTTGGTTGGGTGGGGGGTTTACTGTTAGAGGGGACTTTGTTTTTTTTAATATAAAAGGGCTGTTTAACTTAGGGCAATGTCCTACAAAAGGCCCTTTTAAGGGCTATTGGTAGTTTTTTAGGTTAGGGGCTGTTTTTATTTTGGGGGGCTTCTTTGTTTTTATAGGGCTATTAGATAAGGTGTAATTTTTATTATTTTGGATAATTTCGTTTATTATTTTTTGTAATCATACGCCTAGATTTAGAGTTTGGCGTTAGCCGTCAAAACCAGTGTTAGGGGCTCCTAACGCTGGTTTTGGGCTACCGCTGGTATTTAGAGTTGTGTAGGTAAGGGTCTAACGCTCACTTTCCAGCTGCTACTTTTCCATACCGCAGATTTCCCTGTGGTGGTAATTAGTACCAGAATATTAAACCAAAGGGGTTGTCCACTTTTTAAAATTATTTTATTGGAAGACAAATAATATAGGTATGAAGATTAACAATTATCTATAGGCTACAAAATATAAAACAAGTCTCAAGAAATACCAAGAGCTACAAACATAAAGTACAGTCCAAATTATATGGGACAACTCTATTTTAAACAAACCCAGATTAAGCAATATTAACTAAACATAGTGAACAAGAGAATTTATCCCAAAGTAAATGTATAAGAATGCTAATATACTCAGCCAGTTCAGTCCTCCAATGCTCTCTCTCTCTCATCAGTTGCTTCCAGGAGGTGAGGAAGATAAAAAAAGTGTGTATACTAACTGTTGGCTCCCATTGTATACTTAATTCACTTAAGGTGTGTCCTACCATACACCAATCAAAAGGCTACATGGGAGTGTCCTTCTTAGACAAAGACTAGGCCAGAGGCCTAGTTTATATTTTAAAATATGTTTGTAAATTTAAGAATTAACTACTTGAACACTCTAGGGATAAATTCTCTGGTTTTATGACACCACATTCCCCCACTTTAATTTCTCCTATGTAGCCCCGTTTTCTATTTATACCCATTAATACAGAAGAACCCAGTGGGAGCGAAAACCTTATAGGAAAAATTCAACCCACCGTCCCTCCGGAATAAATCCCTTGGCGACTTGAGCTCTTCTGTACTTTCCTAGGACTGTCAACTGCTAACCTAAATGTTATACAATTAATAATAAAAACTAACTATTACTCCCAACACAATCCAAACAAATTAATACAATTCAGAAAAACAAATTATCAGAAGATAGAGAGAAATGTGGGTGCATGACGGTGGGTTTGGCAAAGCATACTTACCTGATGAGGGATGTGTATGTGATTGTGTGTGAATTTATGGATAAACTTTATTAGAAGAGTATGCAGTCGTGCCTGAACAACAAGAATAACACTTAAATAAAGTCATTTTGGTTCCTTGCTTTCAGCTTCCTCTTCATCTTCTTTAATATCACACAAAAATACAGTATCACAGCTGTTGTTATAACTTGGATAAACATAAGCATTAAGGAGAGAGTTCTCATTATCGGGTGTGTTTCTACATCAGTGAGTACTCCCCACCATGGATGGATAACTTCTTCTTTAGTTTTTTCAAGTTCATTATTTTGTTGCTCAAGCAAATTGCTGATGGGGCGTAGCTGCTGTTTAGTACGTTGTACTAGTTCATGTAACTGCAAAGTGAGCTTAGGAATAGGAGGAAAAAGCTTCAAAGTCCAATTCTCCCAGACAGTGTCCTCAGTAAAATCCATGCAGTCAGTAGTGAGGTTTCCTGATGGAAAGACAGTATGTGTTCCAACATGGAGGGGTGTTGTTACTCTAACACATGTCCCTTCTTCCACTGGGCATGTCTCATCTGATGTTTTGTACTCCTTATGGCCTATGAAACAGGCCATATCTCCAATATGAATGACCTCGCGTACCAGCTCAGCTTTTGTAAACTGCACCCATCCATTCTCAATGTCTCTAGTTTCCCAGGTGCAGGTACATAGCCATCGATGTTGAACTTTCTTGCAACAGCCTTCATCAATTACTACTTCTGTAATAGTTGCCAATTTTTTTGAAGGAAAATGTTGCTGGTAGGTGCTTTGGCTAAAAGTACCAATACTATGCACAAAATTCAATGGTTCCGCTTCTCCTTCCCAACGTGGAATTGCTAGGATTAGTCCTACTCTCCCAGATTCAGATTCTTCCGGTAGCCATTGTCCTGGTCCCTCAATGTATGCATGCTTTAAATTGTCCTCTGTAACTATCACACCTTTTTTCCTTAATGTTGCTATGATCTTAGTTGCATTAAGTTTTTCTGTCCACTTGTTTCCTTTTATATCATTTATAGTATCCTTCGGATCAGATAATAGTTTATTCCCGGTCATGGAGCAAAAGATGGCAGCTCCTATTTCTTCATTTTTAATGCTGTTTGAGATGTCGGCAATGTTCTTCTCCACTAGTTGTAAATTGTGGGCAATGGTGTGTATGTCATCTACATTGTCTCCCAACTTCTCTACAATAAGTGAGTCGGCTACTCCACCTGTTTTCATGGCATGGCCAAAACCATCTGTCAGAGAATTAATTCTGCTATTAAGTCCTATGATATCAGCTGAGTTCCACACACCTAATCCGGTTCCGACTCCTCCCAAAATTGTTGCTATGGTATCTCGCTTGTCCCTTCTCTTTGTTTCTGTCCACTCATCAATAATCTCCTGTGTCCTTCCTTTGAACCATTCACGCTGCTGTCTTGAGCACCTTAAAGGAATCATGAAATAATTAAAATCTAACATTATGGAGTAATATGTCCACCCCACACCTTGTACCACAGTTTCATGTGTAGGGACTACAATGATTCCCCTTTTTGGCCATGGAATTCTTATCTGATCTTTACAATGTTCCCTTTTCTGTACTGAAAGTGTTACCTCATCTACTGTTAATACACACCCCTCTCCAGTGTTAAGATTGCATTTCAATTCTTTATTGGGATGTGAACTGTGAAGGCATACTGCCGTCCTTCCCAGGTAAATGCAGTCCGGTATTGGCATTCTTTTTCCAGGGGTATTGACCAGAATCCATTTGCTACAAATATTCTCATTTCTGGTGATATCTTTGACATCATTTCACAATAGACTGATACGACTGGTGCCATTCTCTTTGCTAGTTTGTTGACAGCTCTGTAATCAATGGTAAGTCTCCAGGATGGAGCTGTTTTGCCTTCTGCTTCACTGGTTTTCAATACTGCCTTCTTGACAGGCCAACAAGGAGAATTACATCCATATCCATTTCCAGATTTTATGATTCCACGTTCCTCCAGTGTCTCTATCATTTCTGTAATAGAAACCACAGATTCCCTTGGAACTGGGTATTGCTTCTGCCATGGTGGATCTTTTCCTTCAAGTAGCACTGTTGTATCCATTCTCCCACAATCAAGCTTATCTCTTGCCCATACAGAAATTGCTTGCACGAGTTGCTTCAACCATTCTGGTCGTCCCTCCAACTGTAGCCTGTTTTCTCCTAGGCTTTTTACTGGTGCCACTATGTATGCCATGGGACACACTGTACCATTTGTCTGTGTTGTCCCTCCATGTTTCTCACTACCTGGTTCCTTTTTCCACAAGCATTGGTTGGCAAAGTCTACAATAAATTTACCTTTTTTTAATGCTTCTATCCCTAATATTTCCTCAGGCCATCCAACTATAGCTTCAACTTTAACTGTTTCTCACCTTAATCTCTATCAGCCCTGCACTGACTTCCTGTGGGTTCCCTGTAACTCCTACTATTTTAACTAAGCTGTTCCCATTTGTGACCCTGTTTGTCATAGTAACCGCCGCACCACTGTCTAACAACATGTGTTTTCCCACCCCTGCAATGTAAGTAAATATGGTGGGCTGACCTGCCTCATCCATGCCAAGGTCAGCTGCATGTATGAGGCGGTCTTGAGCAGGGGTTGGGCCTCTTCACTCTGATTTTTGTTTCTCTTCCTCCTTTATTACAGTATATTGTGTCCTATTTTCCTCACGTTGTGGCTTCCTATCTGCCTCTATTTGCCTCTTTAATGCTTCTATTTCTTCTCCCATCCTGTCATTCTGCTTTCTCAGGTCCCAGTATCCCATATTGCCTTTATTATCTTCCATATCATTCCTTCTCCAGTCACCGTTGTGCCTTTCCTTGTTGTTATTTTCTGCCACTTCATTCCTTCTCCAGTCACCACTGTATCTTTCCTGCTGTAAATCAGCACGCCTATTTATTCTCCAGTTTCCATTGATTCTATTACGATTGTTCCACTGTCGCTCTTCACGTTTTTTTCTCCAATTACTTTGCATTGTCTTACCTGCTTCTACTTTAAATGGTTTTACTGCTGAGACTGCACATGCTTGATCTTTGTGTGAGTAATCCATCCACCACTTATCTGCCCTGGTTAATACCATTTCCAAATCATTGGCGTTGGATCAAACAGATGCACAAATCCCTGGCATTCACGGGGAAGGGCTTCAAGCACACAAGCTATATGTGCTGCTGATCCCTGTACCATTGGTGTCTGTGGCTGCCTTAGGGTGCACCAGAAGAGTATTCTCTGTGCTACCTCCTGGGGGCCATCTGTAGGCCTCATTGTAATGTGGCTAATTTCCTTTTCTACATTAGTTAAGTAGAAGTAGGTTGCAGCTATTCTTCCAGCTTGATCTGAAACACTTGTGTTAAATCCCAATAGTCTGCTTGCAAATGGAGCCAGAGCAAATTCTAGTAATTCAGTCCATTCATCAAAACACAGACCTCCTTTTTGTGACTTCTCAGCTCCCCTCTGAAACCAATGTGTGAACTTGTTGAAATCATTCTGAGGCATGGCACCCCACCATTTCTGAAAATTGTCTTTATCCATCATAGACATGGGCGAGTCTGCATTGAAAAACCTGTAGGTGTTTTATGTGCATTAAAAGTCTCAGATACTATAACTGGTGCTAAAGGCACAGGCAGTAGTAATTGACCTTGCTCTATATCTTGTTTTGCCTCTCTTTTACTAGGCCATAGCGACTCCAAATTCGGGTATAATCTTGGAATGACTTTTCCTTCCTTGTCTTCCTGTATATAAGATTTGTTTTTTTTTTGCTCCATTATAATATTTTGAAGCTCTGTGATTTTACACTCATATGAATCTCTCTGGTCTTCAATTATTCTCAGTTCATCCTCTAGTTCTTCCACCATATTCGTTGTTCTAAGTGATGCTATTTTTAGACAGTCTCTATTGTTTAGTGCCTCTTCCATCTTTCCTGTGAGATCTTTATTTTCCTTCTTTAATGTTTCTATTATGTATGCAAGTCCACCAATTGTAGCAATGACTGCTTGAACTACTAATGCTTTACGTTTCTTATTACAGTTCTTTTTGTTTAACACTTTTTGTGTTAACACATCCATAAAACCTTCATATGTGTTATTTTTTGATTCACAGGGTTCTGGAAGAATATATGGCCCATCATGTTTGTTAATATCATCTTTAAAATATTCCCTTACTGCATCAGAAAAATATTTTGCCCCAGGAAAAGACATTATTACCTAGAATTACAATTAAAAATAGGAAAGAAATGCTATTATTTGTAATAACAATAAAATAAATAGTAACCCACTGATAATTCAGAATTAACCCAAATATGATAGCAAAACAAATTAAAGTAGCAGCAGAAGGGAAAAATAAAATAAAATAAATAAATAATTATAAGAAATCAAAGCAAACTGAGTAGTAATGCAAAAACAGTTCAATATTTACCAGTTGCTATGATTTGTATGCAGAAGAAGAAAAAAAAAATATTCTAAGTAAAACACTGTTAGCTTATTTTAAACAAAATGACCTTACCAAGTTATAAAATTAGTGAAATTAAAAGGAAATAAAGTTACAGTTACATAGGTATCTATAACCTAAGCAATAGATACAATGTATGGGAGACTACACTAAATTGTATCAAGATTAAAGTGTTTTATATCAAAAATAAGATAGCAAAAATAATTTAAAGCAGCAGAAGCAGAGGGAAAAGGAGGAGAAAAAAAATAAACAAACAATTACTAATAATTTACTGTTATTAACATTATTCTCACTACCTGTCAGCATTTGGCTACTCAATATGCCTTTAAGACAAGTACTCCTCCCCTAACATAACCCTATTTAAACACCACCTTTCCCAAGATTCATTGCTTGATCATTAAAGAGAAATAGAGGACAGCTAAATTGTCTCTCTATTAACTTATGTATGTTAAGCCAATTTCTATCCTTATCTAAAGTTACATTTATTGATGTTCAACTACAAGTCCCTAATATCTTTGGGATCATTTGAGAATTACTATTTAACTTTACTCCTTGCAAATTAGGAGTGTACTTTTCTGTGTCTTAAAGACAGCTCTGAGTTTCTACCGCTCATACTGAATCAGCCTGGACTCGGACGCTCAGGCTGCTGGTGACGTCATCTCCGCTTCTGCTGTAACACCGCTCTGCACGCCAGAGTCAGTACTTGCTGTTCGCATCAGACGCTGCTCTCCTGCTTCCGCATTAGATGCTGGGGTTTCCTTCTGACAAGTAAGACAAGCTACCTCTCTCAACCTGAAAACCAAATCAGTTTAAGGTATGTGCACCAACGATTAACTTGATAAGCATGCTTGGAAATCTTATGTTAGTAATGCATTACTGAAGAACCATAAGAGGGATTATCAACCACATAGAGTTTATTTGATTCATCTGTCTCTGGATTACAAATTGCAAACTAACTTCTTATCAAGTCCATTGTCATATTCTGTTGTTGATTGATCCTATTCAACTTCACTTCATATTCATTTGTCTAAGTTTATAATTTGTTATTCACTGAACCACCAATTATGATTTCTCATTCAGAATTTTAAAACATATCTATGATGTTTACAGTCCTAAACCTATTTCTGATTTCTCAACATTTGAATAGAGTCTGTCACATCTACAGAGTCATGTAGGTTGTGTCATTTCACACAAATCTTCTAGTAACAATGTATTCATACAGGTCCCTAATACCTAAGCTATGGTATTATTGGAGATTATGAATACAAACATTCACCATTTAATTAAATATTCAATTACCAATTTTTATTATAAAGATATTCAGACCTGTTTTCTCACAGAATAATCAAGCCTTTAAAAAGAAATAATATTAATTCTAGACACATATTTCCAGGTACAATATGGATCCTATAGAAATGGCCAATCAAATCTCCTCTCTAAATCAAAAGGTGGAAATTTTGGCTCAAGGTTTAACCGAACTAAAAAATGAGAACAGTACTTTAAAACAAATATTGAATGAATTTGTGACCCAAAAGCTAATGAGACACCAGAACCACAGGTTAATCCTCCAACCCCATTCGCTGGTGATTGCACAAAATTTTGTGAATATAAGAATGCTTGTACTCTTTTATTCACTCTGAAACCACGAACCTTTCGAACTGAAAAGATCAAAGTTTTTACAGCCATCTCCTATCTCACTGGAGAGCCCAGAGCATGGGCAGATAGATTTCTTGAAACAGAGGATCCAATTCTAAATTCTCTTGAAAACTTTTTTCAAACAATGGCCATACTCTATGATGATATAAATAAACAGCAAACCACTGAACATAGATTAAGATCCCTTAAACAGGGAAAAAGACCAGTGGAAGATTACATAGCGGACTTCCAGCTGTGGGCCACGGATTCAGGGTGGAACTCAATAAGCCTAAAAAATCAGTTCCGCCTAGGTTTATCTGAGCATTTAAAAGATGAACTGTCAAGAGTGGATTTCCCTGAAAGCTTGGATGCATTAATCAAACTATGCATAGCAATGGACAGAAGGTATCGTGAAAGGAAGACTGAAAAACATACTTATGAAACAACGCCCAAAAGATCTTATCATTCATATCAAGAAAAAACCTATACAGTTCCTACACCAATGGAAATAGGTACAATTTGTGGGCCTCTAAGTATGGAAGAAAAACAAAGAAGAAGATCAGCTAATCTCTGCCTTTATTGCGCAAATAAAGATCACGATGTTGCCTCATGTCCAATCCTTTCTCGTCAAAAGAAGGGTAAGTTGTCGCTTAATTGCGCATTTGAAAAATTTAAACAACCATTACATTTGTCATTAACATTATCTTTACAGTGGGACAATCTTCAACTTCAGAACGAAGCCATTATTGATTCCGGAGCTGATGGTATATTCCTTGCTGAAACAATAGTAAAACAAAATAAAATACCTATTCTGCAGAAATCCTCTCCTGTCTTTGTTAGGGTAATAGATGGTACTCAGATCTTAAAGGGACCTATCACTCACCACACAATACCTTTGTTAACCATCTCACCAGATGGACACAAAGAGTTTCTGTCATATGATATTATTCCTAGTTCGATACATCCCATAGTACTTGGATTACCATGGTTACAAAAACATAATCCATCCATAGATTGGTCCCAAAATAAAATTACCTTCAGTTCACAATATTGTCTAAAGACATGTTACCCATATGTTAACATTGGACACATAGGTTCTGCATTACCACATGAATATCATGATTTCAATGATGTTTTTAATTTAAAAAACGCTGAATCACTCCCTCCACATAGGCATTTTGATTGTCCGATTGACACAAAACCAGGGGTAGAGATACCATCAGGAAAAATATTTCCTCTCTCACAAAAAGAATTACAACATCTTAGGGAATATTTAGATGAAAACCTCAGAAAGGGTTTCATTTCCCCATCTTCTTCACCAGTAGCCTCTGCTATTTTCTTTGTTACAAATAAAGATGGCACACTCAGACCAATAATAGATTACCGAGCCCTCAACGCTGTCACCATAAAAAATAGATACCCATTACCACTCATCCCGGAGATAATTGAACGCCTTAGTAGTGCAACCATATTTACAAAGTTAGACCTTAAAGGTGCATACAATTTAATACGTATGAGATCCGGAGATGAGTGGAAGACAGCTTTCAAAACTAGATATGGATTATTCCAATATAATGTTATGCCTTTTGGTCTGACGAACGCCCCCGCCACATTCCAGTTCTTTATAAATGAAATCTTCAAAGAACTCATGGATGTGTGCGTAATTGTCTATTTAGACGATATTCTCATTTATTCTAAAACTCTAGAGGACCATAGAAAACATGTAAGATGGGTACTCTCTACTCTTCGTGATCATCAGTTATACGCCAAAATGGAAAAGTGTCAATTCCACAAAGACACCATTAAATTTTTGGGATACATTATCTCACCCAATGGCATTCAAATGAATCAAGAAAAGGTAACAGCCATAATCAATTGGCAAACACCTACTACATTGAAATCTCTACAAAGATTTCTAGGTTTCTCAAACTTTTACAGGAAATTCATTAATCATTATTCCACCATAGTTCAACCTTTAACTCGTCTTACTGGAAAACAAAAATTTGTTTGGGATTCCAAGGCTGAGCAAGCCTTTCACAATTTAAAGGAGAAATTTACAACAGCTCCAATCTTGAGAATACCTGATCCAGATTTGCCATACACTCTGGAGGTGGATGCCTCAAATGTTGGAATTGGCGCTATCCTTTTACAACCTGGAAAACAAGATAATCAACTTCATCCTATCGCCTACTATTCTCGAAGATTAACTCCTGCCGAGACTAATTATTCGATAGGCGATAAAGAATTACTAGCAATGAAATCAGCTATGGAACATTGGCGACATCTATTGGAGGGAACTACAATCCCATTCCAGGTTTTCACAGATCATAAAAATCTTCAATATTTGAAGAAAAATAAAACTCTGTCCTCAAGACAGGTACGGTGGGCTCTATTCTTAGATAGGTTTAATTTCATACTTACTCATATTCCAGGAACAAAAAATACAAAAGCTGACGCTTTATCCCGGTCTTTTGAAAATACAGAAGACTTTCAAAATCTTACATGTATCATTCCGCCAACTAAAATCAGTGCTGCAGTTGATCTAGTAACATCTGACATTTACCAAGCACAACATAATGATCCGGATATACCACCAATTTGTACCCCAGATTCTGAATCTGGGCTATACATGAATAATGGTCTCATATATGTACCTTCATCTCTAAGAAACCAAATTATTCAACAACATCATGATTCCCCTTTAGCTGGACATCCAGGCATTGAAAAAACTACTGAACTTGTCAGTAGAGATTATTGGTGGCCGCAGATGAAAACTACCATTCAAACCTATGTTGTAAATTGTCAGACTTGTGCAAAGAAAAAGAAAGAACACCATAAACCCTATGGTCTCTTAACACCTCTACCTATACCCATAAAGCCTTGGGATATGATAGCTATTGATTTTATTGTAGACCTGCCCATCTCAAACGGTCACAACACTATAATGGTAGTAGTAGACCATCTAACCAAAATGGCTCATTTTATTCCATTAAAAAGAACACCATCTGCATTCACAACTGCAAAATACTTCCATAGTCATGTAGTTAGACTACATGGTTTACCAGCATCCATTGTAACAGATCGTGGAAGTCAATTCACTTCAAAATTTTGGAAATTTTTATGTAAGACCTTACATATCTCACTCAGGCTAACAACTGCTTTCCATCCACAGTCAAATGGTCAAACGGAACGCCTAAACCAAACTCTAGAACAGTATTTGAGATGTTTTATCTCATCCCAACAAGATGATTGGTATGATTGGCTACCTAGCGCAGAATTTGCTTACAACAATTCAATTAATACCTCAACTAAAATCTCTCCTTTTTATGCAACTTATGGCTTTCATCCACGATCTTATCCAAATACACTTACATGTTCTCAGTCTCCATCAGTTTCCAATTATACTGAGTCTATAAAAGACGTTATGGAATCTTTACAGAACCATTTGGTTACTGCCAAAGAAACACAGAAAAAATATTACGACAAAAAGAGAATACCTTCTCCTGACTATAAACCCCAAGATATGGTTTGGTTATCCACGAAAAATATCAAATTATCTGTGCCCAGTAAAAAACTAGCAGATCAATACATTGGTCCTTTCCCAATACTTAAGGTAATAAACGAGAATGCTGTGACTTTAAAATTACCTCCCACTATGAGAATTCACCCCTCATTCCATGTGTCATTATTAAAACCGTTTGTGGGTACCACGGTTCCATCTACTGACGCCCCTGATCTCACGTTACCTGATCCTCAGGATTACGAAGTGGATGGCATTCTGGACTCTAGGATACGTAGGAGGAAGCTTGAATACCTAGTGCATTGGAAAGGTTATGGTGATGAAGAGAACTCATGGGTTTCTTTGCGAGACTTGAATGCACCTGATTTATAGAGGGACTTTCATGTTCGCTTTCCTTCCAAACCGGGTCTTCAGTCTGCTGGGAGGGGCTCTTGAATGGGGGGATCTGTCAGCATTTGGCTACTCAATATGCCTTTAAGACAAGTACTCCTCCCCTAACATAACCCTATTTAAACACCACCTTTCCCAAGATTCATTGCTTGATTATTAAAGAGAAATAGAGGACAGCTAAATTGTCTCTCTATTAACTTATGTATGGTAAGCCAATTTCTATCCTTATCTAAAGTTACATTTATTGATGTTCAACTACAAGTCCCTAATATCTTTGGGATCATTTGAGAATTACTATTTAACTTTACTCCTTGCAAATTAGGAGTGTACTTTTCTGTGTCTTAAAGACAGCTCTGAGTTTCTACCGCTCATACTGAATCAGCCTGGACTCGGACGCTCAGGCTGCTGGTGACATCATCTCCGCTTCTGCTGTAACACCGCTCTGCACGCTAGAGTCAGTACTTGCTGTTCGCATCAGACGCTGCTCTCCTGCTTCCGCATTAGACGCTGGGGTTTCCTTCTGACAAGTAAGACAAGCTACCTCTCTCAACCTGAAAACCAAATCAGTTTAAGGTATGTGCACCAACGATTAACTTGATAAGCATGCTTGGAAATCTTATGTTAGTAATGCATTACTGAAGAACCATAAGAGGGATTATCAACCACATAGAGTTTATTTGATTCATCTGTCTCTGGATTACAAATTGCAAACTAACTTCTTATCAAGTCCATTGTCATATTCTGTTGTTGATTGATCCTATTCAACTTCACTTCATATTCATTTGTCTAAGTTTATAAGTTGGTATTCACTGAACCACCAATTATGATTTCTCATTCAGAATTTTAAAACATATCTATGATGTTTACAGTCCTAAACCTATTTCTGATTTCTCAACATTTGAATAGAGTCTGTCACATCTACAGAGTCATGTAGGTTGTGTCATTTCACACAAATCTTCTAGTAACAATGTATTCATACAGGTCCCTAATACCTAAGCTATGGTATTATTGGAGATTATGAATACAAACATTCACCATTTAATTAAATATTCAATTACCAATTTTTATTATAAAGATATTCAGACCTGTTTTCTCACACTACCAGTACCAATACCATTAACACTACTACTTATAATAAATATAATAATTACAAATAATAGTAAAACCCTCAACAATTACTAGTCAAAATAATTGGAGAGATAAAAGAATTAGGAAAAAAATAAATAAAAAATAAATAAAAAATAAAATAAAAATAATGATAAAAAAATAATACAAAAATAAAGTGAACAAAAAATAAATAAGGAAGCTGTTTACTGTCTATGAATGAATATACTAAACTAAATGTAACCACATTAAATTCCAAGCTAATTAATTCTAAATTATTTCTAAATTATTTAATATTTTTACTAAAAGAAATAGCTAAAGCAATGGAAGTATAGTATTAAATGGAGGAAAACTGTAGTAATATTTTAAATTTTGATTGTTTAGCAGGGGGGGGATCACATTAATCTAAACTTATATTTTAAGCAAAGCAAATAAATGATATGTATAACTGTATTGGAGCTTAAAACATTTTAAAGGTAGTTTCAAGTAGTTTCTATAGAACTTTTTGAAATGCTAATTTCAACTGTAGCTTGGTTCCAAGTATCTACTTTAAACACAGGATATATAAAAAAAATCAAATTGCTCCTAAAATGCAAATGTTTTACTTTTTGTTACTCAAACAAAGGTTACACATTGTAAAAAAAAAACCTAATTAAAAGCTGACTGCAATGTAACAATACCCACAAAAGGGCTGGAACCAAAAATGCTAATTTTAACTGTATCTTTGGTTTCAGCCTCTGCTCCAAACACAGGATATATAAAACAGTAAACAAGAAGCGTCTACCAATGGTTGTTTATAATGCAATTTTTTATTTATTTACTTTTTAACTTTGTTACCCAAACAAAGGTTACACACCTTTTTATTCAATACAAACTTAATTAAAAAAATCTGAACCATCTGCTCACAATATTTTAACAATGTAATAAGAATTAAGAAAAACAAAGGAAATTGAAAAAGAGAGGGAAAAATAAAATAAAAAATAAAGACATTAGAAAGTCTTAAATAACTTTTAACTTCTTTTTAAGCTTTTACATATACCCCAAGAGTTAAGCTATTTGTTTTCAAACAAAGTTTCAAAAAAATAAATAATGAAATAGATTATTAGAGTTTGTTATGCTTCAAACTGCTGATGGCTTAGCATATTCCCCAAGTTAAACTGTATTTTCCTAACTTTAAATTCTACACAATTTCCATACAATCTGAAACATTTGCTCACAAAAGTAAAAATTCAAACAAAACCAGGGGGTCCATCCGATAAAAATCGTCGCCCGCAAAAGCCGGCGACGCCAATATTTGCGCGGGTTTGGTATCACATATACGGCGTAACCTAGAAGTTACGCGCGTATATTTCTGCCGTCGCCCGTAGTTTTTTGGGCTATAGGCAGGTATACCAAACCCGCGCAGTTTGGTATCCAATATGCAGCGTAAGGACTTACGTGGCGAAAATGGAGAAAACTTACTCCATTTTCACCTCGCCACAAAAAGCAGCCGTAAGAAGCCTTACGCTGACTATTGGAGCCCCGTAACTCCCTAAACTGGCTGCTAAAATAAACCTAACACCTAACGCATGCGCAATGTCTATCTCCCTGTCAACCGCGATCTGCTAAAATAAACCTAACACCTAACGCATGCGCAATGTCTATCTACCTGTCAACCGCGATCCCCCCCCCCCGAAATCCCTAATAAAGTTATTAACCCCTAAACCGCCGCTCCCGGACCCCGCCGCCATCTACATAAACTAACCCCCTACTGTGAGCCCCTAAAACCGCCGCCATCTACCTTATCTATCCCCTAATTAGAACCCCTTACACCGCTGTCATCTACCTTATCTATCCCCTAATCTGACCCCTTACACCGCCGCCACCTATATAAAAATTATTAACCCCTAATCTAATCCCCCTATACCGCCGCCAGCTATATTAATATTATTAACCCCTAATGTAAGCCCCTTACACCGCCGCCATCTCTATTAAAATGTTTAACCCCTTATTTAATCTACCTACCCCACCGCCAGCTATATTATCTATATTAACCCTAAGTATATTATAGTTAATATAGGTATTACATTATATATATTAACTATATTAACCCTAATTATATTAGGGTTAATATAGTTAATATAGTTACTATAGTATTTATATTAACTATATTAACTCTATCTAACCCTAACACCCCTAACTAAATTTATATTAAATTAATCTAATTCATTTATAAACTAAAATATTCCTATTTAAATCTAAATACTTACCTATAAAATAAACCCTAAGATAGCTACAATATAATTAATAATTACATTGTAGCTATGTTAGGGTTAATATTTATTTTACAGGTAAATTGTTAATTATTTTAACTAGGTATAATAGCTATTAAATAGTTATTAACTATTTAATATCTACCTAGTTAAAATAATTACCCAATTACCTGTAAAATAAATCCTAACATAAGTTACAAATACACCTACACTATCAATAAATTAAATAAACTACAAACATCTATCTAAAAATACAATTAAATTAACTAAACTAAATTACAAAAAAAAAAAAACACTAAATTACAAAAAATAAAAAAAGATTACAAGATTTTTAAGCTAATTACACCTATTCTAAGCCCCCTAATAAAATAATAAACCCCCAAAATAAAAATAATTCCCTGCCCTATTCTAAATTAAACAAATTTCAAAGCTCTTTACCTTACCAGCCCTTAAAAGGGCCTTTTGTGGGGCATGCCCCAAAGAATTCAGCTCTTTTGCATACAAATACAATACCCCCCCCCATTACAACCCACCACCCACATACCCCTATTCTAAAACCACCAAAACCCCCCTTAAAAAAGCCTAACACTACCCCCATGAAGATCTCCCTACCTTGTCTTCACCACACCGGGCCGAACTCCTGATCCGATCCGGGCGATGTCTTCCTCCAAGCGGCAAAGAAGAATTCTTCCTCCGGCGATGTCTTCCTCCAAGCGGCAAAGAAGAATTCTTCCTCCGGCGACGTCTTCCTCCAAGCGGCAGCAAAGTCTTCATTCTTCCGGCGGCATCTTCAATCTTCTTTCTTCGCTCCGCCGCCGCGGAGCATCCATCCCGGATGACTACTGAACTTGGAATGAGGTACCTTTAAATGACGTCATCCAAGATGGCGTCCACCGAATTCCGATTGGCTGATAGGATTCTATCAGCCAATCGGAATTAAGTTAGAAAAATCTGATTGGCTGATTGAATCAGCCAATCAGATTCAAGTTCAATCCGATTGGCTGATCCAATCAGCCAATCAGATTGAGCTTGCATTCTATTGGCTGTTCCGATCAGCCAATAGAATGCGAGCTCAATCTGATTGGCTGATTGGATCAGCCAATCGGATTGAACTTGAATCTGATTGGCTGATTCAATCAGCCAATCAGATTTTTCTAACTTAATTCCGATTGGCTGATAGAATCCTATCAGCCAATCGGAATTCGGCGGACGCCATCTTGGATGACGTCATTTAAAGGTACCTCATTCCAAGTTCAGTAGCCGTCCGGGATGGATGCTCCGCGGCGGCGGAGCGAAGAAAGAAGATTGAAGATGCCGCCGGAAGAATGAAGACTTTGCTGCCGCTTGGAGGAAGACGTCGCCGGAGGAAGAATTCTTCTTTGCCGCTTGGAGGAAGACATCGCCGGAGGAAGAATTCTTCTTTGCCGCTTGGAGGAAGACATCGCCCGGATCGGATCAGGAGTTCGGCCCGGTGTGGTGAAGACAAGGTAGGGAGATCTTCAGGGGGGTAGTGTTAGGCTTTTTTAAGGGGGGTTTGGGTGGTTTTAGAATAGGGGTATGTGGGTGGTGGGTTGTAATGGGGGGGGGGTATTGTATTTGTATGCAAAAGAGCTGAATTCTTTGGGGCATGCCCCACAAAAGGCCCTTTTAAGGGCTGGTAAGGTAAAGAGCTTTGAAATTTGTTTAATTTAGAATAGGGCAGGGAATTGTTTTTTATTTTGGGGGTTTATTATTTTATTAGGGGGCTTAGAATAGGTGTAATTAGCTTAAAAATCTTGTAATCTTTTTTTATTTTTTGTAATTTAGTGTTTGTTTTTTTTGTAATTTAGTTTAGTTAATTTAATTGTATTTTTAGATAGATGTTTGTAGTTTATTTAATTTATTGATAGTGTAGGTGTATTTGTAACTTAGGTTAGGATTTATTTTACAGGTAATTGGGTAATTATTTTAACTAGGTAGATATTAAATAGTTAATAACTATTTAATAGCTATTATACCTAGTTAAAATAATTAACAATTTACCTGTAAAATAAATATTAACCCTAACATAGCTACAATGTAATTATTAATTATATTGTAGCTATCTTAGGGTTTATTTTATAGGTAAGTATTTAGATTTAAATAGGAATATTTTAGTTTATAAATGAATTAGATTAATTTAATATAAATTTAGTTAGGGGTGTTAGGGTTAGATAGAGTTAATATAGTTAATATAAATACTATAGTAACTATATTAACTATATTAACCCTAATATAATTAGGGTTAATATAGTTAATATATATAATGTAATACCTATATTAACTGTAATATACTTAGGGTTAATATAGATAATATAGCTGGCGGCGGGGTAGGTAGATTAAATTAGGGGTTAATCATTTTAATAGAGATGGCGGCGGTGTAAGGGGCTTACATTAGGGGTTAATAATTTTAAGATAGATGGCGGCGGTGTTAGGGGCTCACTTTAGGGGGTTATAGATATAATATAGCTGGCGGCGGGGTACGGGAGTGGCGGTTTAGGGGTTAATAACTTTATTAGGTTGCGGCGGGGTACGGGAGCGGCGGTTTAGGGGTTTATAGCTTTTTTATTGTTCGGATAGTGAGGGGGTATAGCGGATAGAGGGTTAGACGTGTCGGGCTATGTTAAGGAGGCGTGTTAGACTTGTCGGGCTATGTTAGGGAGGCGTGTTAGACAGTGCGGGTGTTTTAGACTTTAGTCAGGTTTTATAGGCGCCGGCAGTTTCTAACGTGCCGCAAGTCACTGGCGACGCCAGAAATTTGTACTTGCGCAGATTTCTGGACATCGCTGGTTTGTCAGACTTACGGCACGTTAGCATCTGACGGCGACTTATATGGGATAGCTCGAGTTGCGAGCTGAAACTGCGGGCGACGCCGGTTCCCTCGCTTGCGCCGCAAACTGCGATCTATATCGGATCGCGCCCCAAATTTGAATTGTACTAGACTATATATTTTTAAGTTCAAATCCCATGCAAATATGAGCAGACACAAATTCCAGAAAAAGTCAGAATAAAATTCAATATTTCAAAAAAACAAAAAAAAAAAAAACAAAACAAAAACAATTAGTAGAAACTGAATGTTTGTGTATTTACAAAACCAAATCAAATATTTTCTTTTTTTTTTTTTTCACTAAGAGACCAGTTAGACTGTAGCTTTAATTCAGAATAAAATTCAACATGTAAAATAAAAATTAAATTACAAAAAAAACACAATGGAAACTGGATACGTAATATTTAGTAGATACCACACTCTTGTAGCAAAAAGTAACCAAGGAGCCTGAAATATTCCTCAATTTATTAAACTATAAATTCCTATATAATTTAATCTTCAAAAAAAAAAAATGATTTTACATGGAAAATGTCTACACTTCGTGATTGCCAAAATGTGGTGGTAATTAGTACCAGAATATTAAACCAAAGGGGTTGTCCACTTTTTAAAATTATTTTATTGGAAGACAAATAATATAGGTATGAAGATTAACAATTATCTATAGGCTACAAAATATAAAACAAGTCTCAAGAAATACCAAGAGCTACAAACATAAAGTACAGTCCAAATTATATGGGGCAACTCTATTTTAAACAAACCCAGATTCAGCAATATTAACTAAACATAGTGAACAAGAGAATTTATCCCAAAGTAAATGTATAAGAATGCTAATATACTCAGCCAGTTCAGTCCTCCAATGCTCTCTCTCTCTCATCAGTTGCTTCCAGGAGGTGAGGAAGATAAAAAAAAGTGTGTATACTAACTGTTGGCTCCCATTGTATACTTAATTCACTTAAGGTGTGTCCTACCATACACCAATCAAAAGGCTACATGGGAGTGTCCTTCTTAGACAAAGACTAGGCCAGAGGCCTAGTCTATATTTTAAAATATGTTTGTAAATTTAAGAATTAACTACTTGAACACTCTAGGGATAAATTCTCTGGTTTTATGACACCACACCCCCTACGCCATTTGCGTATCCTATCTTTTCAATGGGATCTTTCTAACGCCGGTATTTAGAGTCTTGGCTGAAGTGAGCGTTAGAAATCTAACGACAAAACTCCAGCCGCAGAGAAAAGCCAGGAGTTAAGAGCTTTCTGGGCTAACGCCGGTTCATAAAGCTCTTAACTACTGTGCTCTAAAGTACACTAACACCCATAAACTACCTATGTACCCCTAAACCGAGGTCCCCCCACATCGCCGCCACTTTATTAAAAAATTTTAACCCCTAATCTGCAGACCGCACACCGCCGCCACCTACGTTATCCCTATGTACCCCTAATCTGCTGCCCCTAACATCGCCAACCCCTATATTATATTTATTAACCCCTAATCTGTCGCCCCCAACATCTCTGCTACCTTACCTACAATTATTAACCCCTACCTAATCTGCCAACCGGACCTCACCGCTACTATAATAAAGTTATTAACCCTTAATCCGCCTCACTAACCCTATAATAAATAGTATTAACCCCTAATCTGCCCTCCCTAACATCACCAACACCTAACTTCAAGTATTAACCACTAATCTGCCGACTGGACCTCAGCGCTACTCTATTAAATTTATTAACCACTAAAGCTAAGTCTAACCCTAACACCCCCCTAAATTAAATATAATTTTTATCTTACGAAATAAATCAACTCTTATGAAATAAATTAATCCTAACTAAAGCTAAATACTTACCTTAAAATAAACCCTAATATAGCTACAATATAAATAATAATTATATTGTAGCTATTTTAGGATTAATATTTATTTTACAGGCAACTTTGTATTTATTTTAACCAGGTACAATAGCTATTAAATAGTTAATAACTATTTAATAGCTACCTAGTTAAAATAATTACAAAATTACCTGTAAAATAAATCCTAACCTAAGTTACAATTAAACCTAACACTACACTATCAATAAATTAATTACATAAAATACCTACAAATAAATACAATTAAATAAACTAACTAAAGTACAAAAAATAAAAAAAGAACTAAGTTACAAAAAATACAAAAATAATTTACAAACATTAGAAAAAGATTACAACAATTTAAAGTTAATTACATCTACTCTAAGCCCCCTAATAAAATAACAAAGCCCCCCAAAATAAAAAAAAATGCCCTACCCTATTCTAAAATTAAAATAGAAAAGCTCTTTTACCTTACCATCCCTTAAAAGGGCCTTTTGCGGGGCATGCCCCAAAGAAAACAGCTCTTTTGCCTGTAAAAAAAACATACAATACCCCCCCCCAACATTACAACCCACCACCCACATACCCCTAATCTAACCCAAACCCCCCTTAAATAAACCTAACACTAAGCCCCTGAAGATCATCCTACCTTATCTTCACCACGCTGGGTATCACCGATCGGTCCAGGCTCCGAAGTCTTCATCCAAGCCCAAGCGGGGGCTGAAGAGGTCCATGATCCGGCTGAATAGTTATTAACTATTTAAAAGCTATTGTACCTGGTTAAAATAATTACAAAGTTGCCTGTAAAATAAATATTAATCCTAAAATAGCTACAATGTAGTTATTTGTTATATTGTAGCTATATTAGGGTTTATTTTACAGGTAAGTATTTAGCTTTAAATAGGAATAATTTATTTAATAAGAGTTAATTTATTTCGTAAGATTTAAATTATATTTAACTTAGGGGGGTGTTAGTGTTAGGGTTAGACTTAGCTTTAGGGGTTAATAAATTTATTAGAGTAGCGGTGAGGTCCCGTCGGCAGATTAGGGGTTATTACTTGAAGTTAGGTGTCAGCGATGTTAGGGAGGGCAGAATAGGGGTTAATACTATTTATTATAGGGTTATTGAGGCGGGAGTGAGGCAGATTAGGGGTTAATACATTTATTATAGTAGTGGTGAGGTCCGGTCGGCAGATTAGGGGTTAATTATTGTAGGTAGCTGGCGGCGACGTTGTGGGGAGCAGATTAGGGGTTAATAAATATAATATAGGGGTCGGCGGTGTTATGGGCAGCAGATTAGGGGTACATAGGTATAATGTAGGTTGCGGCGGTGTACGGAGCCGCAGATTAGGGGTTAAAAAAAATATGCAGGTGTCAGCGATAGCGGGGGCGGCAGATTAGGGGTTAATAAGTGTAAGGTTAGGGGTGTTTAGACTCGGGGTACATGTTAGAGTGTTAGGTGCAGACTTAGGAAGTGTTTCCCCATAAGAAACAATGGGGCTGCGTTAGGAGCTGAACGCTGCTTTTTTGCTTTTGTTTTTTTCAGCTCAAACTGCCCCATTGTTTCCTATGGGGGAATCGTGCACGAGTACGTTTTTTAAGCTGGCCGCGTCCGTAAGCACCGCTGATATTGAGAGTTGCAGTGGCGGTAAATTATGCTCTACGCTCCCTTTTTGGAGCCTAACGCAGCCCAGCAACCAGCGGTATTTAAAAGGTGCGGGGGGAAAAAAGCCAGCGTTAGCTACGCGGGTTGTTACCGACAAAACTCTAAATCTAGCCGTTCATATTTTTTTTTATTTTTCATAATTTTAGTGTTTTTTGGTAATGTTAGATTTTTTGATTTTTTTTGTAGAGTTAGGTTTTTTTAAATTTGTATTTTTTGATTTTTTTCATAGTGTTAGGTTATTTTAATCTTGCAATTTAGGTTTTGTTATTTGTAGTTTATTTTATTAAAATAGTTATGTTAGGTATATTAATAGTTTTATCTTAGTTTTTTTTATTTCACAGGTAAGTTTTTATTTATTTTAAAGATAGTTATATTGTAAATTTAATTTAAAGTTAGGGGGGTGTTAGGTTTAGGGGTTAATAGGTTTATTATAGGAGTAGTGATGTGGGGGGGCAGGCGGTTTTAGGGGTTAATAGCTTTATATAGGGTTGGCGATGTGGGTGGGCGACGGTTTAAGGGTTGAAAACTTTATTATAGTAGTAGCGATGTGGGGGGCCAGCAGTGTATTAACCCTGTACTTTTCTATATAGGCTGCAAACCCCATTGCCAGCATTTTAGGGGTTAATAGGTTTATTTAGTGTCGACGATGTCGGAGGCGGCGGTTTAGGGGTTAATAGGTTTATTTAAGTGTTAGCTATGCGGGTGTGTGGCGCATTAGGGGTTAATAATTTTAATTAATGTTGGGGGGTATTTAGACTAGGGATTTATGCTAGTGTGTTAGGTTTTTAAATAACTTTCTTTTCCCCATAGACATTAATGGGGATTGCGTTATAGCGATCTCCATTCTGCGATCGCTGGTGTTTTCTAACACTTTCTCTCCATTGATGTCTATGAGGGAAAGCGTGCATGAGCACATAAAGTAAGGCCTTGGGTTTTTTGCGGTATGGAGGTTCACGCACCATACCGCACAACAAAAGAAGGTTTTTCAGTAACTTGTAATGGCAGTGCTTTGGGAGTGCGATAACGCTCATTTTGTTGCGTTATTTTCACAACCGGTTTAGCGCATAACTTGTAATCTTGCCGATGGTTAAACCTGCGTTAAATAAATAAGTTGGAGGAGACACATCAGCTTTTTTTTACAATAAAAATACTTTATATTGATAGGAAGATGTTCATGGGATTCAACTTCTAAGGTAGATTTAGGGACAGAATCAGACAGCTCCATTATAGCATTGAAAAAAAACTATGGAAAAAAACAATTATAACCCCTTTATATATGCTTAGATATATATATATATATATTAAACATATAAACATAAGCATTAGTTGGTAGCAAAAAAATATAGAGCAATATTAATTTAACTTTAACTTTAGCAAAAAACTTTGACATTTTTTTATATTATCTGGACCATCCGCCCTCCTCTGTGCTGATGGGCATACGTTAATCACTGTTAAGGATAAGATTCTTGAAAGATGGGCCGACCCCTATATTATATTTATTAACCCCTAATCTGCCGCCCCCAACGTCGCTGCTACCTTACCTACAATTATTAACCCCCTAATCTGCCGACCGGACCTCACCGCTACTATAATAAAGTTATTAACCCTTAATCCGCCTCACTAACCCTATAATAAATAGTATTAACCCCTAATCTGCCCTCCCTAACATCACCGACACCTAACTTCAAGTATTAACCCCTAATCTGCCGACCGGACCTCACCGCTACTCTATTAAATGTATTCACCCCTAAAGCTAAGTCTAACCCTAACACTAACACCCCCCTAAGTTAAATATAATTTTTATCTTACGAAATAAATTAACTCTTATTAAATAAATTAATCCTAACTAAAGCTAAATACTTACCTGTAAAATAAACCCTAATATAGCTACAATATAAATAATAGTTATATTGTAGCTATTTTAGGATTAATATTTATTTTACAGGCAACTTTGTATTTATTTTAACCAGGTACAATAGCTATTAAATAGTTAATAACTATTTAATAGCTACCTAGTTAAAATAATTACAAAATTACCTGTAAAATAAATCCTAACCTGTTACAATTAAACCTAACACTACACTATCAATAAATTAATTACATAAAATACCTACAAATAAATACAATTAAATAAACTAACTAAAGTACAAAAAAATAAAAAAAGAACTAAGTTACAAAAAATAAAAAAATAATTTACAAACATTAGAAAAAGATTACAACAATTTTAAGCTAATTACACCTACTCTAAGCCCCCTAATAAAATAACAAAGCCCCCCAAAATAAAAAAATGCCCTACCCTATTCTAAAATTAAAATAGAAAAGCTCTTTTACCTTACCATCCCTTAAAAGGGCCTTTTGCGGGGCATGCCCCAAAGAAAACAGCTCTTTTGCCTGTAAAAAAACATACAATACCCCCCCCAACATTACAACCCACCACCCACATACCCCTAATCTAACCCAAACCCCCCTTAAATAAACCTAACACTAAGCCCCTGAAGATCATCCTACATTATCTTCACCACGCCGGGTATCACCGATCGGTCCAGGCTCCGAAGTCTTCATCCAAGCCCAAGCGAGGGCTGAAGAGGGCTATGATCCGGCTGAAGTCTTCATCCAAGCGGGAGCTGAAGAGGTCCATGATAAGGCTGAAGTCTTGGCCCAAGCGGGGGCTGAAGAGGTCTATGATCCGGCTGAAGTCTTCATCCAAGCGGGAGCTGAAGAGGTCCATGATCCGGCTGAAGTCTTCTATCAAGCGGCATCTTCGATCTTCTTTCTTCCGGATCCATCTTCATCCCGCCAACGCGGAACATCCTTCTTCACCAACGACTTCCCGACGAATGACGGTTCCTTTAAGGGACGTCATCCAAGATGGCGTCCCTCGAATTCCGATTGGCTGATAGGATTCTATCAGCCAATCGGAATTAAGGTAGGAAAATTCTGATTGTCTGATTGAATCATGCAACAATGTATCATGACTGATGATTGGATCAGCCAATAGAATGCGAGCTCAATCTGATTGGCTGATTGGATCAGCCAATCGGATTGAACTTGAATCTGAATTTTCCTACCTTAATTCCGATTGGCTGATAGAATCCTATCAGTCAATCGGAATTCGAGGGATGCCATCTTGGATGATGTCCCTTAAAGGAACCGTCATTCGTTGGGAAGTCGTCGGTGAAGAAGGATGTTCCGCGTCCGCGGGATGAAGATGGATCCGGAAGAAAGAAAATTGAAGATGCCGCTTGATAGAAGACTTCAGCCGGATCATGGACCTCTTCAGCTCCCGCTTGGATGAAGACTTCAGCCGGATCATGGACCTCTTCAGCCGCCGCTTGGGCTTGGATGAAAACTTCGGAGCCTTGACCGATCAGTGATACCCGGCGTGGTGAAGACAAGGTAGGAAGATCTTCAGGGGCTTAGTGTTAGGTTTATTTAAGGGGGGTTTGGGTTAGATTAGGGGTATGTGGGTGGTGGGTTGTAATGTTGGGGGGGGGTATTGTATGTTTTATTTACAGGCAAAAGAGTTTAATTATTTGGGGCATGCCCCGCAAAAGGCCCTTTTAAAGGCTGGTAAGGTAAAAGAGCTTTACAATTTTTATTTTAGAATAGGGTAGGGCATTTTTTTATTTTGGGGGGCTTTGTTATTTTATTAGGGGGCTTAGAGTATGTGTAATTAGCTTAAAATTGTTGTAATCTTTTTCTAATGTTTGTAAATTATTTTTTTATTTTTTGTAACTTAGTTCTTTTTTTATTTTTTGTACTTTAGTTAGTTTATTTAATTGTATTTATTGGTAGGTATTTTATGTAATTAATTTATTGATAATGTAGTGTTAGGTTTAATTGTAACTTAGGTTAGGATTTATTTTTTTTAGGTAGCTATTAAATAGTTATTAACTATTTAATAGCTATTGTACCTGGTTAAAATAATTACAAAGTTGCCTGTAAAATAAATATTAATCCTAAAATAGCTACAATGTAATTATTTGTTATATTGTAGCTATATTAGGGTTTATTTTACAGGTAAGTATTTAGCTTTAAATAGGAATAATTTATTTAATAAGAGTTAATTTATTTCGTTAGATTTAAATTATATTTAACTTAGGGGGGTGTTAGTGTTAGGGTTAGACTTAGCTTTAGGGGTTAATAAATTTATTAGAGTAGCGGTGAGGTCCGGTCGGCAGATTTGGAGTTAATACTTGAAGTTAGGTGTCAGCGATGTTAGGGAGGGCAGATTAGGGGTTAATACTATTTATTATAGGGTTATTGAGGCGGGAGTGAGGCAGATTAGGGGTTAATACATTTATTATAGTAGTGGTGAGGTCCGGTCGGCAGATTAGGGGTTAATTATTGTAGGTAGCTGGCGGCGACGTTGTGGGGAGCAGATTAGGGGTTAATAAATATAATATAGGGGTCGGCGGTGTTATGGGCAGCAGATTAGGGGTACATAGGTATAATGTAGGTTGCGGCGGTGTACGGAGCGGCAGATTAGGGGTTAAAAAAATATGCAGGTGTCAGCAATAGCGGGGTGGCAGATTAGGGGTTAATAAGTGTAAGGTTAGGGGTGTTTAGACTCGGGGTACATGTTAGAGTGTTAGGTGCAGACTTAGGAAGTGTTTCCCCATAGGAAACAATGGGGCTGCGTTAGGAGCTGAACGCTGCTTTTTTGCAGGTGTTAGGTTTTTTTTCAGCACAAACTGCCCCATTGTTTCCTATGGGGGAATCGTGCACAAGCACGTTTTTGAAGCTGGCCACGTCCGTAAGCACCGCTGGTATTGAGAGTTGCAGTGGCGGTAAATTATGCTCTATGCTCCCTTTTTGGAGCCTAACGCAGCCCTTCTGTGAACTCTAAATACCAGCGGTATTTAAAAGGTGTGGGGGAAAAAAAGCCAGCGTTAGCTACTCGGGTCGTTACCGACAAAACTCTAAATCTAGCCGTTCGTGTTTTTTTTATTTTTCATAATTTTAGTGTTTTTTGGTAATGTTAGATTTTTTTATTTTTTTTGTAGAGTTAGGTTTTTTTAAATTTGTATTTTTTGATTTTTTTCATAGTGTTAGGTTATTTTAATCTTCTAATTTAGGTTTTGTTATTTGTAGTTTATTTTATTAAAATAGTTATGTTAGGTATATTAATAGTTTTATCTTAGTTTTTTTTATTTCACAGGTAAGTTTTTATTTATTTTAAAGATAGTTATATTGTAAATTTTATTTAAGTTAGGGGGGTGTTAGGTTTAGGGGTTAATAGGTTTATTATAGGAGTAGTGATGTGGGGGGCAGGCGGTTTTAGGGGTTTTAGGGGTTAATAGCTTTATATAGGGTTGGCGATGTGGGTGGGCGACGGTTTAAGGGTTGAAAACTTTATTATAGTAGTAGCGATGTGGGGGGCCAGCAGTGTATTAACCCTGCACTTTTCTATATAGGCTGCAAACCCCATTGCCAGCATTTTAGGGGTTAATAGGTTTATTTAGTGTCGACGATGTCGGAGGTGGCGGTTTAGGGGTTAATAGGTTTATTTAAGTGTTAGCTATGCGGGTGTGTGGCGGATTAGGGGTTAATAATTTTAATTAATGTTGGGGGGCGGCGGATTAGGGGTATTTATGCTAGTTTGTTAGGTTTTTTCCCCATAGACATTAATGGGGATTGCGTTATAGCGATCTCCATTCTGCGATCGCTGGTGTTTTCTAACACTTTCTCTCCATTGATGTCTATGAGGGAAAGCGTGCATGAGCACATAAAGTCAGGCCTTGGGTTTTTTGCGGTATGGAGCTTCACGCACCATACCGCACAACAAAAGAAGGTTTTTCAGTAACTTGTAATGGCAGTGCTTTGGGAGTGCGATAACGCTCATTTTTTTGCGTTATTTACACAACCGGTTTAGCGCATAACTTGTAATCTTGCCGATGGTTAAACCTGCGTTAAATAAATAAGTTGGAGGAGACAAATCAGCTTTTTTACAATAAAAAGACTTTATATTGATAGGAAGATGTTCATGGGATTCAACTTCTAAGGTAGATTTAGGGACAGAATCAGACAGCTCCATTATAGCATTGAAAAAACTATGGAAAAAAACAATTATAACCCCTTTAAAAAGCTCTTGAGGAATGGAAAACTCCCCCCCTCCTAAAGTAGCTAATAAGTTATATATGCTTAGATATATATTTTACATTAACATTATCATATATATATATATATAAACATATAAACATAAGCATTAGTTGGTAGCAAAAAATTAAAGAGCAATATTAATTTAACTTTAACTTTAGCAAAATACTTTGACATCTGGACCATCCGCCCTCCTCTGTGCTGATGGGCATACGTTGATCACTGTTAAAGATAAGATTCTTGAAAGATGGGCTGAACATTTCAATAGCGTTTTGAATCATCCTTTGTCCATCAATGATGAAGCCATTGATCGTCTTCCGCAAGTGCTTACTAACACTGGATGATCCTCCTACTTTGTTAGAGACTCAGAAAGCGATCAATCTCCTCTCCAGTAGCAAAACTCCTGGCTCTGATCTAATTCCAGCTGAGGTCTACAAGGAAGGCAGCACTATTCTAACTGAAAGGCTCCATCAGGTGTTCCTACTCATGTGGCAACAGGAGAGGATTCCCAAAGGAGTTCAAAGATTCCTCCATCATACCCCTCTACAAGAGGAAAGGGAACCGGCATGCCTGTGATAACTATAGAGGTATATCCTTACTCTCTATCGCAGGCAAGATATTTGCCAAGATTCTGTTAATCCGCCTAACAGCACACCTTTACCAGGGACTTCTGCCAGAAAGCTAGTGGAGTTAAGAAAGAATGTGGGACCTTTGATATTGTGTTTGCTGCGAGACAATTACAAGAGAAGTGTCAGGAGCAAAACTCTGACCTGCTCTTAGCTCTGTCTACCTGACTAAGGCTTTTGATACAGTTTGTAGACAGGAGAGAGGGCCAGTGGAAGATCACGGCTAAGTATGGATGCCCAAGGAAGTTTGACACCTACACTCTTCAGCATCATGTTGTCTGCTATGCTAAAAAGTTGCACAAAAAACATTAAAAATACAGTTACACTCACAATAACACTATCTAATAATTATTATTTTTTAAAATTGTAATAAAAAGTCATAAGAACTCAAAGATATGAGGTTTCTGGTGTTAGAAAAAAAAGAGGCTGCAAAGGGCTTTAACATAGAGATACATACATATACATGTCTAAATAGAAAATGCAACTGGGTTTGCGTGACTTGGGTGTATTTTTCCTCTTTTTGATCTACATTGAAGTCTATGGGAGAATATTTTAATACAGTCGTGATATTGTAACTTTAATTTTTTACGTGTGTCAGCTTAGCACGCGAGTGAACGCTTTTTACTTTCAACTTGTAATACGCGTGGTATCCGATGTGTGCAAAAAGCCGAGGCTGAGCCCAGTTAGCACGTGAGCGGGAGCAATAAATAGTGATCCACTCATTATCTAGCCCTTAGTGGTGAAGTTGGATACATTAGGTTAAGATACTCTAGCAACTGTACAGTAGAACCTGCTTGATTTTTTTGCATTTAAATCATAAAATGCCAACAGTTTTGTTAGTTTTATTCCAAAGATGTTTAGTTTGGATTTGAGCACTTTTTTACTATCTTAGCCAGGTGTTCATGTTTTATTACATAGTCATAATGATCTGAAACAGAGAACCTGGTTACATGCCTTTATTGGATGGATAGATTATCGATAGATAGATAGATAGATAGATAGATAGATAGATAGATAGATGATAGATAGATAGATAGATAGATAGATAGATTGATTGATAGAGATGATAGATAGATAGATAGATAGATAGATTGATTGATTGATTGATTGATTGATTGATTGATTGATAGAGATAAATAGATAGGTAGATAGATAGATAGATAGAAGCAACACAATTGTTTTCTTACATGCTGTTTCCATAAATATATCCCTGATTATTAAATGCATTTTATAGTACATCACTGAACAAATTATGTCTATATGGCTTTCAATTGAATTACAGTATCCAGATCTAGTTAAGCAAATTGAAATCTAGTTAAGTCCTTCCGCGTTTCGCTTTCATGAAATCTAATTTCATTTTCATTCGTCTTGTCCAAAAAAAAGACTAAAGTCATTCAACACATAATCCAAATGTGCATTAAGAGATGAAATATAGTATGACAGCTTGCTATGTTCCATAGGTTAAGCGCGTCCTTGAGTCCCATTCAGTAATTTATAACTGTGTTTTAATCAAAGTGAAGAAAAAAGGGCATAGCCTAGAGGTAATGCTTGTTACAATTTACAGCAAGGTACAGGAATTTAGTCTTTTATTTTAGTCATTTACTAATGTTTAAGACTTTGGTTTACGATTAAATTTGAGTTGTTTTTTTCGCTCTGGGAAAAACGAAGGTTATAGGGCATTATTTAAAATGGATTTTATTTAAAGTGGATTTTATTTAAAGTGGATTTTATTTACAGTGGATTTTTCCAGACTCCCACAAAGGGCCACTGCTGAACCTGGGATGGAATTTTGAATTTGTATGTAGGATGTCTAAAAATGGAAGATAAGATCAAGTCCCAGTAGTTAACATCTGCAAATCAGTATACAGATTTGTAATACACAGATCATTGAGAGACCCTAACAATGCTGTGTGTGAGCCATACATTTATTTTTAATGTTATATATTATTCAAGTGTCAGTGAGGTAGCTGTTATGTTTTTATTACATATCTATAGCTTTTGTAGTTCTACCAATGTTAAACTCTATGAAGTGTAGCTCGTTGCATCCTGTTTCTCTGGAGATTCCCTCCATTTTTCCAGTTTGGACCTAATACAAAATTCAAAAGAATTCTGCAAATAAGGATAATAGAAATTATTTTATAATATTAAATAAATATAAATGCAAATTAGCAAAATATAAATAGAGTTGTAGCATTGTTAAAAATGTAATTGACTTTTCACAAATCCTCATATTTTATACATGTTCTTCATATTCATAAGATTTGGTCCTTTGGAATACTCCTTCACTAAAATGGTAGGTGTGCACTTATTACAAGTGGTGTGCTAATGAGAGATAAGCAGTATCACTGGACCACGCTATGATAAATCTAATTTACCAGAGATGGGTTAGTGCGGTCCCACATCACTCTAACGCAATCTATACTTTTAATGGATATTTTGCGACCGTGCTAAGTAGAGCTGATACTACAAATTGAAAGTTATAGTTTGCGTGGCTTGAGACCTGAATTAAATTGTAAGGGTTAAAGAAAAATCACAAAACACATCAACAACATACTAAAATTAAGGATTACACCTATACGTAGAAATGTTAATAAAAATATGTCATTTTAATATGAATAAAATATATGTCATGGTGTTTGACTAGAAAAGGTGCAAATGTGTGTGTGTGTGTGTATATATATATATATATATATATATATATATATATATATACTGTATATATGTGTGTGTGCTTGTGTGTCGAAATATGTGTATTGGAGAAAATTGTTACAGCTGACATCTGTGTATCTTAATTTCTATATCCACATCTATAAAGTAGAGCCTTTTATTCTAAACTCAAGATGATTTGAATCATTAAGAAATGAATCTATCTTGGAACCCATCCATATAATAAGAATGTTATCTATGTAAGGAAAATTGTGCCCAGCCCCTCTATATCAAAAACGAAACTTTCTTATGCCCACATAAACATTGGTATAACTGGGTGAAATCTGTGTACGTATCTCTTTCCACAGATTTGCAAATAAAAATCTGCTTCAAAATAATTGTGTGTATGGACAACATCAATTCCCTGAATAATAAACTTTATATGACCTCTTTATAATACTCTCATTACTTCCAAAAAGCTTCTTATTGCATGTAATCTTTTTCTGATGATTAATGCTTATATGTAGTTATGATACATCACATGTTACATATATGTAATATGTTCCATTATCTCTATATATATTCCATGGCCTAGACTAATTATTTCAAATATGAAGGTAGTTAAATTGCATTTTTGTTAAAAAAAAAGAAGGTCAAGGTATAATAAAATATTGTCTGTTATAGAATTAATTATGGAGCTCCTATGTCTTTAAGCAGTAAATATTAAACTGTGATAGATTTGGGCAGCTAGTAAAAATTGGGCACCTTTGGTACTGAGATAATTTAAACCTTAAAGGGACAATAGTTGAAAGATTACATACTCTAATCATGTAATTGTATAGCTAGTTGCACATCTGAGTTGTGTGGCTAGTGCTGCTGATTGGCCCAAGCAGCACTATGACTGTAGGTTTAACCCGTTTGCTCTATGTTTTTAATAATCATTGATACTGCACCCTGAGGCGGAGTACACAGGGAATCTAATTTCAGTATTCCAGTCATCTGCTGGGATTAGGGTGAGCTGATATACCCCAAGTTATCAGCGTTTTACTACCAGCACATAGGTGTGCTCCATCTAAATGTGAGTACCCATTTGGGAAATGTTGAAATGATGTTGGATTACATTTTGGATCTACACATGAGGCGTCCTTCTGTTTTGTATCCATTTTAGAAACACGCTCTGGAGCGATCTGCGAGGAGGAGAGCAGCCGCACATCTTTTATTGAGATTACACATGTTAATTAACTAAGCTCAGTACTATTTGTCCTTGTGTGGGACTGATTCAAATTGATTTCTTACTTTCATCCCATTTAAATTCATTTTTATGTTTTTTAACCATTATTATTTTACAAATGGTTTAATTTTTGATTGTATGTGTGTTTATATTCACATTTTCTGGTTTGGTGCTCTTATCGTCTGAAGAGTGCGCCCCCTTTTGATTGTGCATTGAATAAAAACAAGTCTATTACCAACAAGATGCACAGAATGTGCTTATGGGTTTTGCTTTTTGGCTCTTTTGTTTCAGAATACTACACTAGGGCGGCTCTTCTTGTTTATGTTATTTCAGCTTGTAGCTTGATGGTCTGTGTCTATCTAAAACAGGGAAGAGGAGCCGCCTGAATGTTGCGTGAGGAACCACTGGGACTTTCCTTTCATTGTTCATGTTTTTAGTCTGTAATTTTGATGTTTTATTATTGTTAGTTTGTGTGCCCCCGAAACATCTACCGCTACATTTTTTTTAATATTTCTTAAAACAACAGGATCTTACATAAATAAAGCAATGCTTTTTTTTTACTATAGTAGAGAGTGAGGGAGTTTCATTCCTCTTTAACAGTACTGAGTGTTGTTTACTGAATATCTGTTTTCACTTATCTTCCCGCTTTCATTTTGTTTGCAGTTTCACGCTAAATTATAAACAGTAATCATTGCCTTAAGGGTTCAAAAAAGAACACCTTGTACTGAACTGGGAGTTTTCCTTAGCAATTGGTGTCAGTTTGTGAGGAATTAGTTATTCTTTAAGGTTAAAAAACAGCTTCTAAATGTGTTAATCACTACACAAACCTTGTTGCCCCCCAGTGACGACACCACTGATTAGTGTAATATGGCTGATTTAAGGTATTAACAAAGCTATTAAGGCAGCTGATGGCTGCATCAATAAATCTGATTTCTATGCTGTTGTGAATTAATTTCTCATAGAGGCCTGATGGCTATGGAACAAATAATAGCCTCCATTAAATAATAGCAAGCCAGCATTTTATCCAGTTATTTTCTTCCTTATTTGCTGAATGTCTTAATTACTGAGATATTGCCAGACTGTGTGGGTTTTGCTGAAATACTGTTAACACATTGGCACATTGTGTGCTTAGAAACTGCTTACACTGTTTTATCAGAGTTTTCATGAAAGCCACAGTTTGCCTGAGGTAAGATCAGTGACTGGGGACTGCTAGGTGACCACTGTATCCCATTTAAATGAGTCAAAGCCAATTTTATTTTGCATATGTTTTATAAACAGTGTAGTGGTTTATGCAGTTTTAGCCTATAAAAAAGGAATATGGAAAGTAATTTTTATTGTATTTAAGATAGGGTACTACAATTTTGTTATTTGTTGTTTATCTATTTATTTATTCGTTTTTAACAGATGCTCCTGTGCTAATAAATATGTTTTGTTTTGGTACTTATGGAAGAATGTTCCTGTTCCTGTTCACCTATAGATTTGTGAGAGTTCTCAATTAGGGCCCAATGATCTACAATTTGTCAGCATGAGAACTACTATCCCAGCAACCCTTACATGGGCCGACCTTATGGAATTATCTACGCAAAAATGATAAACTAGGAATTCCCATTGAGTTATGAGTGGTATTGAAGCTCTCTAGAATACAGAATCTCACAGGGTCAAGTGAATGTGGCAGCCCACACCCATCAAGAACATACAGATCAAATTTAGCTTGTGTACCTTACCTTACAATTGTTCTATTGTCACAGCATGTATTTTTCCTTCACTTTAATAAGTTTAATGCGTATTTAAAAACAAACTTACCAGCTTAGTTTCAGCAAGACAAAATTGTGAGACCTACAGATGTGATACACTTAGAAATTGCTGATACAATTGCAACAAAACTTCACATACTCCCAAGGAACTCCTGTGTTCAGCCCACTCATCAATGCTGCAACTAATTTCACATTACAAATATAAGGAACCCGTAGGATGTTGATATCTTGTTTACAATATGGTTTTTTTACCTAAATTAAAAGTTTTAACATCTGCACTGAATAAAATTTTATTCCAAATAATTACGGAACAATTTGTAAGATATAATGTAAATTCACATTTTACAGCAGCTTTTTAACACCTTTTTGAATGTGTACAGTTTATATTTTCTAATGTGTAATAAAAGTCTGATTTTTACAACATAAACACACAAAGGCATCCACTGAAAAAACACACACATAGGCACCCATAGATATTCACATGCACACACACAAGCATCCATAGTCATCCACATATACACATACCCACCATTTCACACACCCACACAACCACATTCTTGGTCCCAGTCGATCTCACTGTAGACATATATACCAGGCACTCAGGCCTTCAATCACAGGTCAAAACACGCCATAAGGTCTATGTTTAAAATCTAGGAGCCGGGTCATTTTTGGGTGTCTATATTAGAAATCAAGATTATACAATAGTGTGCTGCTGCTTGGTTTGCTACCCCTAAAAACAGCCATGTTCTAAATTTTTCACGCACCTTTCCTAAAATAATGAAATGTGTTTCTACTCTGGGATTTACTTTTGATTACCCTTTAAAACTGGATTAAATCTCAGAACACAAAATAGATTTAAACTCTTTAGAGATAATAAATGATTTGCCAATGCATTATACCGCTGTTTCCTTCACTACATGCAACAATGATAAAACTTCCATTAAACATAAATGAACTAATCCAGCCTATAATATAAATCAAGAACTCATAACAAGGAATCTCATAACATAACCTGCACAGCTTTGTGCCCCCTGCAGGTCTACTTACTACCTGGTCTGCCTTATCCAAGCACATACATAGGACAAGAAGGACATTATGCAGGTGTGGCTGGTGCCCCCCCCCCTTAGTGTCTCCACTGTGCCAAGCCAGCAAAATCTTACCAAATACTATGGTTTACAGTGTCTATACAACACAGCTAAGGTTTATCTTGTGGATACTCAGAAAAGCTACTGCAATAGTTTTTTTCCTTCCTCACTGAACTACTGTCTCTCTGTCAAGGCAAGCCAAGTTTCAGGACTCCAGGATTTCGGGTTCCAAAATTGTAAAAACATTCAGTACCCCCAGTGAAGTAACCATCAGCCTGACTTTAGCTGTATGGGGTGATGTATTGGGTTAAATGCGGCAGAACACACAGCAGGTGCAGAGGCAAATCTCAAACAGGCTGCACACTTAGTTAGAATCTGAATGTAAAGCACCTAGTAATGCATAGGCTCAGTATTCAGTCAGGTACACTAATTTAGCTGCACATACCCAGATCATTAAATATATATATATATAATTTTTTTCTTAATGAAGCCAAGTGAGGGACCTTAGCTGCTCAGACTGGGTTTATTAAAAAAAAATTGATAGTGGGCTTGCTTACGAGTGGTGCACTGTTATGAATGAGCGATTAGGCGATATTTTGCAGCTCTTTGCGTACGCTGTAAATAGCACATTGGGTTAGCACGACTTAAATAAAACGACTTAGATTGCAAGTTCTGTTTCGGGTATGCATTTAATTACCTTTATACCTGTCTGCAATAGCTACACCTTACTTGCATTTTATCTAATGGAACATAATATTACACATTTACACCTGTAAATGTACTACCTGGTACTAACAGCAAAAATATACACATTTTTGTTGTTAAAGAAAAAAAAAGTTAAAATTGCAATTAGATTTGTGCAGCCTTGAAAAAAAAAATTCTGCCAATTTTTTCGGAACAAATATTCAGGGAAAATATTTTTTCTCGAATATTCTTTGGCTGCACAATTCAGTATTCATTTTGTTTCAAACAAAACGAATGCTGGATGTGCTTAGAACATTTACATTTAACAAATGTAAATGTTCCAAAGCTATAGGTGAAAAAGTTCACCTGTAGCTTTATACTTAGCTTTACTACACTGGATCTTCTCCTATGGGGCTCCATTTATGAAGCAGCGCATGCTGCTTTGGAGCCCCATCGTTTCAGGTCCGCCTGAAACGGAAGTTAAGAAGCAACAGTCGTAAGACCACTGCTCCTTAATTTGTCTGCCACCTTTTAGGTGCTTGTGCAATGTTAAATGCCGACCTGTTGGCATTTAGCAAGGTGGAGGGAACATGACTCGCTACAGCCCGTTATTAAATCTACCCCTTAGTCTCCAGTCATGCTAACTTTTTTAGTGCTGTTATGTGTTGCGCTTGAGAGTAACACAACATAACATTCAACTTTCAACTTGTAATATGAGCGAAGTGCTATCCATTGACATATCCTTTGTTAATTCAGTTCTACCATGCACTTGCAATACTAAATTGCTCACTAATCTTAGAGCGGTGCCCACAATTGTGATGGAGCACCATGCATAATCAATAGCACTGTTGTAATCTAAGCCTTGACGTTGTAAACTTGTAAAGCAGCAATGTTTCATGGGCTGTGTCAGATAAGCCCCAAACATACAACAAACCTGATCAAAGATAGAAAGCATGTCCAATCATAATACATTTAAGACTAAATAAAGGAACTTGCCAGTCTTATTTTCCAATTTCTCAAGATAAAATATAGAACTGAAAGATTTGTCTCATTGGAGTACTCTAAAAATTATAAGGGAATTTGAGCTACTTGGCCAAAGTAATGTAGGATTTTAACTGTAAACTTGCATTTCATAATATCTTTTTTCTTCACATTTTTTTTTTAATCAGTCTATTTTACACTGAGCCACATTCAATTTATCATCATTGAGCTGAAAAATTACTTTTTGGTGAAAAAAATAATTTTGAGAAAAAATACATTACTTTTTTTTAACATCCATTATAATGAAAATTTTGTATTACATGATCTATTAAATTAATTTATAGAAGAAAACTGATGTGTTACTAAACACACAATTTTTTATTTCAAAATATATTTTTTAAATATTTTTAAATATGTGCAAACTTTTTAAATTAATATCAAATGTATTGCGATCATAATTTTAAATAAAACTAAAAATATATTATTTCAAAGCTCCTTTCCAGTTGCCTATATGCCATAAGTACTGTACATTTACCTAAAGGCAGCAATGATTTTGAATGCCTGTGTAATTCATTACTTACAGTATAAATCCAGTAATTATTATTATTAGTTTTGCAACAATTAATTTAATTAACACTAGAGCCTAAATACATAAACAATTAAGTAATACAAAACAAATATTATTTGATTCCTAGGGAAAACCACAGCAGACAAACAAACAACATTTAAATAAACAAAATATACTGTATATATACTCTCAATAGGAAAACTAATAAATTATGATCTTGTTTCTGTAGCTCTGGTAAACTGCTGGAAACCAGTATCTCTATTAAAGTCAATGGATATCTTTTATGTTACCATCAGTTTACACAATTTAAAGCAGTAGAAACTAGGCCTGTTTAGGGTTCAATAAAATATCTGTGCTGATTGCAGCCACTGGTGGGTGCTGGGGATGCTTTGCACTTCTAGTCATTATTACAAAACCCCTAGCTCCTTAATATGTCAGTAACTATAATTTTACAAGGCAGTTCCTTATGTACATATCCTTTGCCCTATTCAAAACAAGAAGAGAGGTAAATGAGGGAGGTTTTTCTGGGGGGTTTTTAAGTAAGAAAGGCAGAAAGACCAATTTTATTGTTTTGTTATAAGTACCACTGCCTGCCCTTGATATAGAGCTTTATAGCAATGAATGTTTATATCACAAGCTCCAGGTTGTTTAATCTGCAGAATATTGTTATATTAAAGGGACATTATACACTAGACTTTTATTTGCGTAAATGTTTTGTAGATGATCCATTTATATATACCCATACAGATTTTTTTTTTAAAAATGGATAGTTTTGCTTATTTTTAAATAATATTGCTCTGATTTTAAGACTCCTAACCAATCCCCAAAGTTTTAGGAGAATACTGACGTATATCTACTCCTCCTTGCTCCTGTTTGTGTAAAGAGTCTTTTCATATGCAGATAAAGGGGAAGGGGGGAGTGTTTGGCTTTTTTTGCTATAGAACCAATTTGCAGTGGGCGTTCTAGTAACCTTTTAAACAGAGCTAAACTGGAAGCTTCTAAGTAAGTTTTTAAATGGTTTTATACTGGATTTTTATATCAGTATCGGTGCATATTATTCTTTATAGTAGTGTCTACTACATGCAGTTATATGAAAATTGATGTATACTGTCCCTTTAAGAGACATCAGACATTTTGCTCCATTTATCATGTGCTTTGTTCATTACTGTAGCTTTCTCTAATTAGCCTACTTCTACACAAACTTTTGCCCCTCCCATCTATTTAAAATTGTTCTGCAAACTCACTGCCACACATGTACCTCATGCATCATTCATCCTCTGCTAGTTGTCTATTCCAGCCAGGGGTCATGTCCAGCGGGAATGCATGGTAATGGAGTTACTGCACTATTTGTGCAGGAGGAACCAAGAACAGAAACACTTCAGTAAACAGCTGCTGGTGGAAGATGCTGGAGCACAATCTGGTTAGAGAGATAGTGATATTCTCTAGTAATGGGCAGTAACACTTGCTACAATACACTAAATGCAACCCTGTCTGCTATCCTGTTGTGTGATCACCACGCACTGAGTGGAGCACATGGTGCTTACATTTCTGTGTGGCTTGCTTTGGTGTTATTTAGTGTCCATCCTCAGGCCCAATTTGCTTTCATTACCCAGAGTGTATAGATTATATACATATAAATACAGTATGTGAGTGTGTGTGAGAGTGTTTTTGTGTGTGTATAAAACAATATTAATTGTGAGGGGGGTGGAAGTCTTGGTGGGTTCCCACAAAAAAATTTTTAATGGACTTGACCCCAGATTCCAGCCCTACATAGGCCTTCCACTAGCCTCCAAGATCAAATGCAAAATTCACAATTCTTCCCTTTATTTACAAATCCTTTATTAACACTGCACCCCCTACATTCATCACCTTGTTTTCAATTATAGCTTTCCATCTATGTGCTGTTGGTACACACCTTGGATTACCTTGGAAACTGTATAGAATTCTTGGAATTCTAAGCTGCTCAAATATTCCTATTTATGCTTCAGTGGTGATTGAGTATCCACCAAAGAGATTCAACTTAATTAATAATGTTAATTCAAATTCTGATGGCTTTACAAATAATACCCTTGACTGCTAAATGAATATGCATTTTAATTGTTATTATGGAAATCATAATTTAAATAAGTCACTTCTGTTATAGCTAAATAAATACAGATTGCAGCAAATTAATTTCAATACATTTTCATATACCGCAGGCTACAGTTGGGAATAATGTATTACATGTTTTCACACCAGTTAAATAAAAAAAAACACCAAAGAGGTGCCAGAACTGTCTGATATGTTTCCAGGCAGTGAAACATGATTATACTTGCCAGGATGGATTGGGGATATTGTTTATGAACCAACAGGAAGGCAAAAAACACAGTGGCATTTAAATACAGATTCATATTACTGCATGCAGCTCTGTGAACAGAAAAACAGTTTTATGATTATAAATAGGAAATCAAGCTTAATAACTTAACCCACACATGGGGTTTTGGACAGCATATGTGGAGACAAGGCTTCATTTTTTTAAAATTTAGACATAAAATATGACATCTCTTTTGAATATTTTTCTTTCATCATTATTCCAGTATCAGTACAAAGCAATGGGGAGTCTCAGCTCACTCACAAATAATGTAATGTTAGAATTTAAATCCAGTTCAGTAAAATCTCTGAAGACAAAACTAAAAGGACATATTCTCAAAACACTATGGCCTAGATTTGGAGTTTGGCGGTAGCCGTGAAAACCAGCGTTAGAGGCTCCTAACGCTGGTTTTAGGCTACCGCCGGTATTTGGAGTCAGTCAAAAAAGGGTCTAACGCTCACTTTTCAGCCACGACTTTTCCATACCGCAGATCCCCTTACGTCAATTGCGTATCCTATCTTTTCAATGGGATCTTTCTAACTCCGGTATTTAGAGTCGTGGCCGTGATGTGAGCGTTAGAAATCTAACGAAAAAACTCCAGCCGCAGAAAAAAGTCAGTAGTTAAGAGCTTTCTGGGCTAACGCCGGTTCATAAAGCTCTTAACTATTGTGCCCTAAAGTACACTAACACCCATAAACTACCTATGTACCCCTAAACCGAGGTCCCCCCACACCACTGCCACTCGATTAAATTTTTTTAACCCCTAATCTGCCGACCGCCACCTACGTTATCCTTATGTACCCCTAATCTGCTGCCCCTAACACCACCGACCCCTATATAATATTTATTAACCCCTAACCTGCCCCCACAACGTCGCCGCCAGCTACCTACACTTATTAACCCCTAATCTGCCGCCAGCTACATTATAGCTATGTACCCCTAATCTGCTGCCCCTAACACCGCCGACCCCTATATTATATTTATTAACCCCTAATCTGACCCCCTCAACATCGCCTCCACCTGCCTACACTTATAAACCCCTAATCTGCCGACCGCACCGCACCGCTATTATAATAAAGTTATTAACCCCTAATCCGCCTCACTAACCCTATAATAAATAGTATTAACCCATAATCTGCCCTCCCTAACATCGCCGACACCTAACTTCAAACATTAACCCCTAATCTGCTGACTTGAGCTCACCGCTATTCTAATAAATGTATTAACCCCTAAAGCTAAGTCTAACCCTAACACTAACACCCCCCTAAGTTAAATATAATTGAAATCTAACGAAATAAATTAACTCTTATTAAATAAATTATTCCTATATAAAGCTAAATACTTACCTGTAAAATAAACCCTAATATAGCTACAATGTAAATTATAATTATATTATAGCTATTTTAGGATTAATATTTATTTTACAGGTAACTTTGTATTTATTTTAACCAGGAACAATAGCTATTAAATAGTTAAGAACTATTTAATAGCTAAAATAGTTAAAATAATTACAAAATTACCTGTAAAATAAATCCTAACCTAAGTTACAATTAAACCTAACACTACACTATCAATAAATTAATTAAATAAAATACCTACAATTACCTACAATTAAACCTAACACTACACTATCAATAAATTAATTAAATACAATATCTACAAATAACTACAATGAAATAAACTAAGTAAAGTACAAAAAATAAAAAAGAACAAAGTTACAAAAAATAAAAAAATATTTACAAACATAAGAAAAATATTACAACAATTTTAAACTAATTACACCTACTCTAAGCCCCCTAATAAAATAACAAAGCCCCCCAAAATAAAAAAAAATGCCCTATCCTATTCTAAATTACAAAAGTTCAAAGCTCTTTTACCTTACCAGCCCTGAACAGGGACTTTGCGGGGCATGCCCCAAGAAATTCAGCTCTTTTGCCTGTAAAAAAAACCATACAATACCCCCCCCCAACATTACAACCCACCACCCACATACCCCTAATCTAACCCAAACCCCCCTTAAATAAACCTAACACTAAGCCCCTGAAGATCTTCCTACCTTGTCTTCACCTCACCGGGTATCACACCGATCCGTCCTGGCTCCGATATCTTCATCCAACCCAAGAGGGGGCTAGACATCCATCATCCGACGGCTGAAGAAGTCCAGAAGAGGGTCCAAAGTCTTCATCCTATCCGGGAAGAAGAGTAGATCCGGACCGGCAACCATCTTCTTCCAAGCGGCATCTTCTATCTTCATCCAATGAGGACCGGCTCCATCTTGAAGACCTCCACCACGGACCCATCTTCTTCCGACGACGACTTCCCGACGAATGACGGTTCCTTTAAGGGACGTCATCCAAGATGGCGTCCCTCGAATTCCGATTGGCTGATAGGATTCTATCAGCCAATCGGAATTAAGGTAGGGAAATTCTGATTGGCTGATGGAATCAGCCAATCAGAATCAAGTTCAATCCGATTGGCTGATTCAATCAGCCAATCAGATTGAGCTTGCATTCTATTGGCTGATTGGGACATAATAGCGGTGCAGTCTGGTCGGCAGATTAGGGGTTAATAAGTGTAGGCAGGTGGAGGCGACGTTGTGGGGGGCAGATTAGGGGTTAATAAATATAATATAGGGGTTGGCGGTGTTAGGGGCAGCAGATTAGGGGTACATAGGGATAATATAAGTAGCGGCGGTTTACGGAGCGGCAGATTAGGGGTTAATAATAATATGCAGGGGTCAGCGATAGCGGGGGCGTCAGATTAGGGGTTAATAAGTGTAAGGTTAGGGGTGTTTAGACTCGGGGTACATGTTAGGGTGTTAGGTGCAGACGTAGGAAGTGTTTCCCCATAGACAACAATGGGGCTGCGTTAGGAGCTGAACACGGCTTTTTTGCAGGTGTTAGGTTTTTTTTCAGCTCAAACAGCCCCATTGTTTTCTATGGGGGAATCGTGCACGAGCACATTTTTTAGGCTGGCCGCGTCTGTAAGTAACTCTGGTATCGAGAGTTGAAGTTGCGTTAAATATGCTATACGCTCCTTTTTTGGAGCCTAACGCAGCCATTCTGTGGACTCTCAATACCAGAGTTATTTTAAAGGTGCGGCCAGAAAAAAGCCAGCGTTAGCTACGCAGGTCGTTACCGACAAAACTCTAAATCTAGCCGTATGGAAAGTTAATGTCATTTAATTTCACATGTGATATGTACTAGTAATTGGATGTGAATTTTTTAATGAGATATCAGGATCTAGTAGTTGCATAGAGGAATATGGGATATTGAGAACATTTCATATGCTGCTGCCCTCTAAAGGAATTAATGAATAAAGGGCAATAGTGAAAGAACCTTTTTCAGAACTTACTATAATACTAGTACCTAACAGTGATAAAGAAAAAGGGTAAATATTTGTATAAATTCTAATTCTTTAGAAAGTCTATCAATCATTTTAATCTTCACAATTATATTCTATGTGAATTTTCCTAAATAAACTATTTTAACATATTTTCTTAAAGACCAGAATATTACTTTGATATATAAATAATTCAAAGAATATTTGTTAACAAGAAATATTGATCCCTTGACTGCCAATAAAAGAAAAGGTAGATCAATTAACCACTTGTTCCCAGCTACACAAACAGATCACTCATACTGGTTTTCCATTAATACTCATTAGGTACAAGCAAATTATATTTTATTCCATGGTACCTACATTTTTATAAGGTCCCCACTATAATTCAACATAATGTTTTTAGCTTTCTAAGAGCTAGATTATGAGTGGAGCGCTATTTATCGCTCCCACTCACTCGCTAACTGCGCTCGACTTCGGCTTTTTGCCTCTGTTGAATACTTTGCGTATTACAAGATAAAAGTAAAAAGTTTTCACTCACGCTAAACCATCGCTTGTAAAAAGCCGAAGTTATAATATCGCGATTGCATTAACGTATTTCCCCATAGACTTCAATTGTGTGAAAAGTGGGGGAAAAACAAACACCCTAATGGTGGGCAAAAACACAATCGCATTTTCTCAAGTGCACTAACCTGACATGAAAATATACATTTCTTCTGTTAAGTGTGATCAGTCCACGGGTCATCATTACTTCTGGGATATTAACTCCTCCCCAACAGGAAGTGCAAGAGGATTCACCCAGCAGAGCTGCATATAGCTCCTCCCCTCTACGTCACTCCCAGTCATTCTCTTGCACCCAACGAGACGCCAGCCTTCTAGGTTGGGGTGCCGTCTGGAATTCTCTGAAGGCTCAGGGACAATGGAGTCAGGAGGAGAGTCTCCTGCCAATAAACATTCTGGAATTGAGAGCAGTTCTCAATGCCCTCCTGGCTTGGCCCCAGTTGACAACGCGGAGTTTCATCAGGTTTCAGTCGGACAACATCACGACTGTAGCTTACATCAACCATCAGGGAGGGACACGAAGCTCCCTAGCTATGATGGAAGTATCAAAGATAATTCGCTGGGCAGAGTCTCACTCTTGCCACCTGTCAGCAATCCACATCCCGGGAGTGGAGAACTGGGAGGCGGATTTCTTAAGTCGTCAGACTTTTCATCCGGGGGAGTGGGAACTTCATCCGGAGGTCTTTGCCCAAATACTTCGACGTTGGGGCAAACCAGAGATAGATCTCATGGCGTCTCGACAGAACGCCAAGCTTCCTCGTTATGGGTCCAGATCCAGGGATCCAGAAGCAGTCCTGATAGATGCCCTGACAGCACCTTGGGATTTCAGGATGGCTTACGTGTTTCCACCCTTCCCGATGCTTCCTCGATTGATTGCCAGAATCAAACAAGAGAGAGCATCAGTGATTCTAATAGCACCTGCGTGGCCACGCAGGACTTGGTATGCAGATCTGGTGGACATGTCATCCTGTCCACCTTGGTCTCTACCTCTGAAACAGGACCTTCTGATACAGGGTCCCTTCAAACATCAAAGTCTAACTTCTCTGAAGCTGACTGCTTGGAAATTGAACGCTTGATTTTATCAAGACGTGGGTTTTCTGAGTCAGTTATTGATACCTTAATACAGGCTAGGAAACCTGTTACCAGAAAGATTTACCATAAGATATGGCGTAAATACCTATATTGGTGTGAATCCAAAGGTTACTCTTGGAGTAAGGTTAGGATTCCTAGGATATTGTCTTTTCTACAAGAAGGTTTAGAAAAGGGTTTATCTGCTAGTTCATTAAAGGGACAGATCTCAGCTCTGTCCATTCTGTTACACAAACGTCTGTCAGAAGTTCCTGACGTCCAGGCTTTTTGTCAGGCTTTGGCCAGGATTAAGCCTGTGTTTAAAACGGTTGCTCCACCATGGAGTTTAAACCTTGTTCTTAATGTTTTACAGGGCGTTCCGTTTGAACCCCTTCATTCCATTGATATAAAGTTGTTATCTTGGAAAGTTCTATTTTTAATGGCTATTTCCTCGGCTCGAAGCCTTACATTGTGATTCTTGTCAGCCTTACATTGTGATTCTCCTTATTTGATTTTTCATTCGGATAAGGTAGTTCTGCGTACTAAACCTGGGTTCTTACCTAAGGTAGTTACTAACAGGAATATCAATCAAGAGATTGTTGTTCCTTCTTTATGCCCAAATCCTTCTTCGAAGAAGGAACGTCTACTGCACAACCTGGATGTAGTCCGTGCTCTAAAATTTTACTTACAGGCAACTAAGGAATTTCGACAAACGTCTTCTCTGTTTGTCGTTTACTCTGGGCAGAGGAGAGGTCAAAAAGCTTCTGCTACCTCTCTTTCTTTTTGGCTTCGTAGCATAATTCGTTTAGCTTATGAGACTGCTGGACAGCAGCCTCCTGAAAGGATTACAGCTCATTCCACTAGAGCTGTGGCTTCTACTTGGGCCTTTAAGAATGAGGCCTCTGTTGAACAGATTTGCAAGGCTGCAACTTGGTCTTCGCTTCATACTTTTTCCAAATTTTACAAATTTGACACTTTTGCTTCATCGGAGGCTATTTTTGGGAGAAAGGTTCTTCAGACAGTGGTTCCTTCTGTATAAAGAGCCTGCCTATCCCTCCCGTCATCCGTGTACTTTTGCTTTGGTATTGGTATCCCAGAAGTAATGATGACCCGTGGACTGATCACACTTAACAGAAGAAAACATAATTTATGCTTACCTGATAAATTCCTTTCTTCTGTAGTGTGATCAGTCCACGGCCCGCCCTGTTTTAAGGCAGGTAAATATTTTTTAATTTATACTCCAGTCACCACTTCACCCTTGGCTTTTCCTTTCTCGTTGGTCCTTGGTCGAATGACTGGGAGTGACGTAGAGGGGAGGAGCTATATGCAGCTCTGCTGGGTGAATCCTCTTGCACTTCCTGTTGGGGAGAAGTAATGATGACCCGTGGACTGATCACACTACAGAAGAAAGGAATTTATCAGGTAAGCATAAATTATGTTTTTCACTTTCCAATGCTCTTCATAAAGCAGAATATGTTCTAAGTATTCATAAATATATATTTATATATACATATGATGTTTTTTTGGTAAAATATATATCTATACCTATGATGTTTTAATAGATGTATACAGATATATATATATATAAATACAGTATATATATATATATATATATATATATAAACTGTAGCAAAGAAGCACTCACTGAACGATTCCAACTGTGACAAAAGACTTTAATTCAAACGAGTGACGTTTCGGGACAATAGCAGTCCCTTCCTCTGACAAGCTAACAATGTGAAAAAGCAGGCCTTAAATAGGCTCCAAAAATACCCTCCCCATAAGTGTGACCAATCATGGTCAAGGTAACAAAACCTATCTTACCCAGTAACAAATAGTAATCGATATTACAATAGTGCAAAACAAGTTAATCAAGTGAGTTAAAACATAGGGCCCCGTGTTGCTAATAGAGTGGGGGGAATAATCTCAGTCCAATATAGTAATATCTATTTAAATACACATAGAACATTTCCCCCATTCCCCTTTGTGAAGAACATTGGAATGTGAGGTATTTACAGTACTACAATGTATTAAATATGAATATTGCATAAATATGATTTTTCATGTTTTCAGCTACTTGACTGCAAAGGGCTCCAAAGTAGAAAATGCAGCAACCTTAAATACCTTACATGTCTCCTTAATCAGAGTGAGAGACACCGTTTCTTGGCTGAAAAATTGTCGATAGCAAGAGAGAGTTTCTACCGTTAGATGTAGTAAATAGAGAGGTACCAAAGCGGTAGCTCCCATTGTCAACAATTTTAAAAATGTTGAGGTCAAGAAAATGTACATTGTGCAGGTCATGTTCCAGCTTGAATCTAATGGGTGAGTTGGTACTGTTTAAGTCATATACCCACTGCTCTAGTTGTCTTGCTGTGCCAGTCCAAACTAAAAGTAAATCATAGATATACCTGGTGTAAAAAGATATGTGTGGATGAGATAGTGGTTTCATGGTAAAGAGCTCATATCCCAGCATAAATAAATTGGCATAGGCAGGGGCCATATTAGACCTCATGGCCATGCCAGATAATTGAAGAAAAAAATATTTTTCGAATTTGAAATAATTTTTAGTGAGACAGTGTTCCATAAGCTCAATTAGAAACTCTAATAGAGGGCCTGTGTAGTGACTTGATTCTCTCATTATGGATCTGACAGTCTCCAAATCCTCCAATGGGGGATGACCGTATAGAGACTGTCAACATCCATAGTGACAAACATATTACTTGCCTGCTAGATAGAATAGTATATTGTTGTAGCTTGTGAATCAAGTTGGAAGAGTCCTGCAAGTATGAGAATGAATTACATACCTCAGGCTGAAGATGGTAATCAATGTATTCAGCAATGCCTCAGAAAATCGATCCCCTAGCGGATACAATGGGCCGGCCAGGATGATTAACCAGGCCTTTATGTATCTTAGGGAGTAGGTATAGAATTGGTGTGATGGGGTACTCCACACTCATAATCAAATTCAGATTGTGTAATAATGTGTGAATGTAATGCAAACATCAAAATCTGATCAGCTGACTTCTTGAAATCCTTAGTAGGATTGGAAGGTAATTTTCTGTAAGTGTTGGAGTCAGAAAGTTGTTTCATAGCTTCCAATCTATAGTCGCTGTAGTCTTGAACGACTATGGCGCCGCCCTTGTCTGCTGGGCGTATGACTATATTATGATCATTAGTGAGTGTAATAAGTGCCTTATGTTCAGATTTGGGTAAATTTGAGAATCTGCGCTCACCAGATTTTGTTTCAGTCATGTTTAAGGAGCCTTGAGAAGCTCTTAATTGATGAATTGGTAGTCTGTGGATCAAACATAGATAAAGGCTTGAACCTGCTAGAGTTGAGTAAGGGCTGAGCTTCCCTAAAATGTTCCTTGATAGTTAAATTTCTCTGGAATCTGTAAATATCAACTGCAGTCTGGAAATTATCATATTTAGGGGGTGGGTATAAAAGACAATACCCTGTTAAGTAGATTTTTTTCACTGTCCGTTAGTGATCTCGTACTGAGATTAAAAACTATGTTGGGCGTTTTTTAGGATTGTAAATTTTTTTCTTTGTGCCCCCCTCGTTTTTTGACTGTGTCAGAGGTGGTTTTTTGGCAGATCTAGTAGTGATGCCAATATGTGTGTCCTTGTAGTCTGTCTGTGTTCTACCAGAGTCACCTCCAGAGGAATCGCCTCCACTGGTATCCAATATGTGTTCTGTTTCTGGGATTCCTGCGTCTAGGTCTGAATGTCCTAATATTGTCATCTTTCCCATAGAGCTATTTGTTTACACGCATCCGGGAGGTCAGTTAAAAAGTAGAAAATGCAGCAGCCTTAAATACCTTACATGTCTCCTTAATCAGAGTGAGAGATGCCGTTTCTCGGCTCTGGGCACGCGTGTCCGTGTAGCCACACCCCTTCTGGTCTATTTATAAATTCATAGAACATTTCCCCCTATTACCATTTGTGAAGAGCATTGGAATGTGAGGTATTTATAGTACAACAATTTATTAAAATGAATATTGCATAAATATGATTTTTCATGTTTTCAGCTACTTTACTGCAAAGGGCTCCAATGCACATATATATATATATATATATATATATATATATATATGTAGGTATCTATCAGCTAGATTAAAAAAAATTGCGTCATGAGGGGTGCGGTACTAACTTGCACGTTATTGTCACCGCTCACTTCCCTACAGCGCTGGTATTACAGGTTTTCATAAACCCGGCGTTAAAAGGCAAGAAGTGAGCGTAGAGCAAAATTGTGCTCCATACCGCACTCCAATACCAGCACTGCTTAAGTCAGCGGTGAGCTGGTTGTACGTGCTTGATTTCCCCATAGACATCAATGGGGAGAGCCAGCTGAGAAAAAGCCTAACACCTGCAATAAAGCAGCGTAAAGCTCTGTAACGCAGCCCCATTGATTCCTATGGGGAAACTAAATTTATGTTTACACCTAACACCCTAACATGAACCCCGAGTCTAAACACCCCTAATCTTACACTTATTAACCCCTAATCTACCTCCCCCGACATCGCCGACACCTGCATTATACTTATTAACAGTGATGTCGCAAACTTAAAATTGACTTCAATAGGCAGGCGAACTTTAAAACCTACAAGGACTCTTTCTGGCCACAATAGTGATGGAAAAGTTGTTTCAAGGTTACTAACACCTGGACTTTGGCATGCTGGAGGGGGATCCCTGGCAAAACTCCCATGTAAAATTACATAGTTTATGCAGAGTCTGCTTTTAACCCATAAAGGGCCTAAATCACCTAACATTCCCAAATTGTTTGCAATAACGTGCTTTAAAACATCAGTAATGATGTCGTATCTATCAGGTAGTGTAAGGGTTACGGCCGCATCACAGTGACAGAGCAAACTCCAAGTGTAACGCACCGCAATCAACCGCAAACAGTCCACTTGCAGAACCACGAGATAGGTAGATTTGATAAATAGATAGATAGATACATAGATTACATAGCTCAATCAATGCAATATACATATGATCGATACACTGTACATAGCTCAATAGATGCAATATACATTTGATAGATACGAATTACATCGATCAATAGATGCAATATACATTTGATAGATACGAATGTTATCGAATCAAAGATGCAATATACATTTTATAGATACGAATGACATCAACCAAAATATGTAATATACATTTTATAGATACGAATTACATCGATCAATAGATGCAATCTACATTTGATAGATACGTTTGATAGTTCGATCGATTTGATATATAAATAAATCGATTTGAAATATATATAATTTCCCTGACAGAGAATAACAATAAGACATGTGGTCTGTGACCCATGGAGTGTAAAGTAGTACTATTCTTAACATTTTACTACAACCTGTTACTCCCCCTATCGGTTGAGGTCTATATGGCCTTTATTTTTGGAACCGGGAGATGGAAGAAGATGATTGTTCTGTCCTCCTACTTCAAATTTGTCGGAAACACAAGTGGCTGTCTCAAAACAGTCCGGACAGAAGATAGATCGATCGATAGGATAGATAGATATACATAGATTGATAGTTAGATAGAACCGATAGAAGAAAAATAGATAGATTTTTTAGATATATAATTACCCTGATAAAGTCTAATAATTAAACATGCGGTCTTGGACCCAACTAGGTTGTGTTAAGTAGTACTATTCTTCGCACTTTCAGCCCTGTAACTCCCCCTATTGGTGGAGGTCTATATGGCGGTTATGATTACCCTGACAAAGTATAACAACAAGACACGCGGTCTGGGACCCATGGTAATTTTGTTGTGTTAAGTAAAACTTTTCTTATCACTTGAATCCCTCTTACCCACCCTTTTGGAGCTCTATATGGCCTGCATGATTAGCCTGACAAAGTATAATAAGAAAACATCTGGTCTGGGACCCATGTTAATTAGGTTGTGTTTAAGTAGTACTATTCTTAGAACTGTAATCCCTGTTACTCCCCCTATCAAGGGAGGTCTATATGGCCTGCATGATTACCCTGACAAAGTATAACAACAAGACACACGGTGTTGGACCCATGGTAACTAGCTTGTGTTAATTAGTACTTTTCTTAGCACTTTAATCCCTGTTACCCCCCCTATCGGGGGAGGTCTATATGGCCTGCCTGATTACCCTGAAAAAATATAATAATAAGACATGCGGTCTGGGACCCATTTTAACTAGGTTGTGTTTTAAGTAGTACCATTCTTAGCACTTTAATCTCTGTAACTCCCCCTATTTGGGGAGGTCTATACGGCCTGGATGATTACCCATACAAAATATAATAAAAAGACATCTGCTCTGGGTCTGTGACCCATGGTAACTATGTTGTGTTAATTAGTAATGTCCTTAGCATTTTAATAGCTGTTACTCATACTCACCCTATTGGTGGCGGTCTATATGGCCTGCATGATTACCCTTACAAAATATAATAACAAAACATGCGGTCTGGGACCCATGGTAACTAGTTTGTGTTAAGTAGTAATTTCCTTTGCATTTTAATACCTGTTAGGGGAGGTCTATATGGCCTGCATGATTACCCTTACAAAATATAATAACAAAACATGCGGTCTGGGACCCATGGTAACTAGGCAGGAGGAAAGTGCAATTCAATGGCACAAGCAAACTGAGGATTCAGAACAACAATTACCAAAAATTTTAATTTTTAATTATTAAGAATACTGTGACAACAAATATAATTGGTGTAAATATTTTGAAAGTCGGCCTGGCACACAGGCTGGCAGGCAGGAGAAAAGTGCAATTCAATGGCACGAGCAAACTGAGGATTAAGAACAACAATCAAATTCTTTTTAATTTTAATTAGTAACAATACTGTGACAACAATTATGATTGGTGTAAACAGTTGGCAAGACGGCCTGGCACACAGGCTGGCAGGCAGGAGGTAAATGCAATTCAAGGACACTAGGAGACTGAATACTGACAGTCAAAACAGTGATGATTGACAATTTTTGCAATACTGTTAAAAGAAATATGATTGCTGGGAATAATTGGCTAGGTGGGCCTGGCACACAGGCTGCAAGGCAAGAGGAAAGTGCAATTCAATGGCACGAGCAAACTGAGGATTCAGAACAACAATTACCAAAAAATTTAATTTTTAATTATTAAGAATACTGTGACAACAAATATGATTGGTGTAAATATTTTGAAAGTCGGCCTGGCACACAGGCTGGCAGGCAGGAGGTAAATGCAATTCAATGGCACTAGGAGACTGAATATTTGCAGTCCAAAAAATTATGATTTTTCATTTTTTATATACTGTTACAAGAATTATGATTGGTGCCACTAATGGCTAGTTGGGCCTGGAAAACACGCTGGCAGGCAGGCAGGAGGAAAGTGCAATTCAATGGCACAAGCAAACTGATGAATCACAAGCGATCAATTTGGAATTTTAAAGATTAACAATACTTTTACAACAACTAGGATTGGTGGCACTAATTGGCTAGTTTGTGCCTGGCACACAGGCTGGCAGGCAGGAGGAAACTGCAATTCAATGGCACTAGTACAGGGAGTGCAGAATTATTAGGCAAGTTGTATTTTTGAGGATTAATTTTATTATTGAACAACAACCATGTTCTCAATGAACCCAAAAAACTCATTAATATCAAAGCTGAATAGTTTTGGAAGTAGTTTTTAGTTTGTTTTTAGTTATAGCTATTTTAGGGGGATATCTGTGTGTGCAGGTGACTATTACTGTGCATAATTATTAGGCAACTTAACAAAAAACAAATATATACCTATTTCAATTATTTATTTTTACCAGTGAAACCAATATAACATCTCAACATTCACAAATATACATTTCTGACATTCAAAAACAAAACAAAAACAAATCAGTGACCAATATAGCCACCTTTCTTTGCAAGGACACTCAAAAGCCTGCCATCCATGGATTCTGTCAGTGTTTTGATCTGTTCACCATCAACATTGCGTGCAGCAGCAACCACAGCCTCCCAGACACTGTTCAGAGAGGTGTACTGTTTTCCCTCCTTGTAAATCTCACATTTGATGATGGACCACAGGTTCTCAATGGGGTTCAGATCAGGTGAACAAGGAGGCCATGTCATTAGAGTTTCTTCTTTTATACCCTTTCTTGCCAGCCACGCTGTGGAGTACTTGGACGCGTGTGATGGAGCATTGTCCTGCATGAAAATCATATTTTTCTTGAAAGATGCAGACTTCTTTCTGTACCACTGCTTGAAGAAGGTGTCTTCCAGAAACTGGCAGTAGGACTGGGAGTTGAGCTTGACTCCATCCTCAACCTGAAAAGGCCCCACAAGCTCATCTTTGATGATACCAGCCCAAACCAGTACTCCACCTCCACCTTGCTGGCGTCTGAGTCGGACTGGAGCTCTCTGCCCTTTACCAATCCAGCCACGGGCCCAACCATCTGGCCCATCAAGACTCACTCTCATTTCATCAGTCCATAAAACCTTAGAAAAATCAGTCTTGAGATATTTCTTGGCCCAGTCTTGACGTTTCAGCTTGTGTGTCTTGTTCAGTGGTGGTCGTCTTTCAGCCTTTCTTACCTTGGCCATGTCTATGAGTATTGCACACCTTGTGCTTTTGGGCACTCCAGTGATGTTGCAGCTCTGAAATATGGCCAAACTGGTGGCAAGTGGCATCTTGGCAGCTGCACGCTTGACTTTTCTCAGTTCATGGGCAGTTATATTGCGCCTTGGTTTTTCCACACGCTTTTTGCGACCCTGTTGACTATTTTGAATGAAAAGCTTGATTGTTCGATGATCACGCTTCAGAAACTTTGCAATTTTAAGAGTGCTGCATCCCTCTGCAAGATATCTCACTATTTTTGACTTTTCTGAGCCTGTCAAGTCCTTCTTTTGACCCATTTTGCCAAAGGAAAGGAAGTTGCCTAATAATTATGCACACCTGATATAGGGTGTTGATGTCATTAAACCACACCCCTTCTCATTACAGAGATGCACATCACCTAATATGCTTAATTGGTAGTAGGCTTTCAAGCCTATACAGCTTGGAGTAAGACAACATGCATAAAGAGGATGATGTGGTCAAAATACTCATTTGCCTAATAATTCTGCACTCCCTGTAGACTGAATATTTGCAGTCCAAAAAATTATGAATTTTAATTTTTTTGATACTGTTACAAGAATTTCGATTGGTGCCACTAATTGGCTAGTTGGGCCTGTCACACAGGCTGGCAGATATGAGTCGTAGATGGTAGGTAGGGCAGCAATTTAACACAGTATGCTGTGTAAGTGACAAAGACACAGGCCTGATAGAAAATTAAGGTAGATTACACTAGCAAAATATTTTAAAATTTTAGATTTTAATATTAAAATAATGTTAAGTAGTGCAATGCACATATGATTGGTCGCACTGTCTGGCTGCTACGTAGGGCAGCAATTAACAACAGTATGCTGTGTAAGTCAGATAGACAGTTAGACACAGGCTTGATAGAAAATAAAATTAGATTACACTAGCATAATGATTTAAATACTTTTTTTTGGGAATTTAAAGAAAAAGGTTAAGCACATACATGTGAGTCGTGGCTGATAGCCTTGGAAGGGCAGCTATTAAAAACAGTAGGCTCTGTAAGTCAGATACACACACGCCTGATAGAAAATACTATTAGATTACACT